>NW_010134507.1:0-246 GCF_000699245.1 Pterocles gutturalis
ACCATTCTATGACTCTGTGATTCTATGAACTTGTCCATCCTCGCTAGTTGTTTGAGGTTACTATGGAGTAAATTCTATATTTAGGAGCAGAACCATAGACTAGAACAATCGAATGGTTTGGGTTGGAAGGGACCTTAAAGATCATCGAGTTCCAAGCACCCTGCCATGGGCAGGGACACCTTCCACTAGACCAGGTTGCTCAAAGCCTCATCCAGCCTGGCCTTGAACACCTCCAGGGATGGGGCA
>NW_010134507.1:660-13109 GCF_000699245.1 Pterocles gutturalis
ACCTGCTGCTAACGCTTCTTTTGATGCAGCCCAGGACATGATTGGCTTTCTGGGCTGCAAGTGCACACTGTCGGGTCATGTTCAGCTTCTCCTCCACCAATACCCCCAAGTCCTTCTCCTCAGAGCTGCTCTCTATCCATTCTGCATGCAGCCTGTATTTGTGCTTGGCATTGCCTCGACCCACGTGCAGGACCTTGCACTTTGCCTTGTTGAACTTCATGAGGTTTGCACAGGCCCACCTCTCAAGCTTGTCAAGGTCCCTCTGGATGGCATCCCTTCCCTCCAGCATGTCGACTGCACCACACAGCTTGGTGTCATCAGCAAACTTGCTGAGGGTGCACTAAATCCCACTGTTCATGTCTCCTACAAAGACGTTAAACTATGCTGGTCCCAGTACCGACCCCTGCGGAACACCACTTGTCACCGGTCTTCACTTGGACATTGAGCTGTTGACCACAACTCTTTGCGACTACCCTGCCAATGCCTGAGTTTAGGCAGGCTTCTGTTTTCTTCCTTTAAAACTGGACTTTCAGACCTCTTCAACTTTAGGGAAGTTCATTACCAGATGGTTATAAAATTCCACAAGATGGCACAATAGAAATTCAAGCTGCTTATTAGCAAAAGGGCTTAAATACTATAAAGGGTGCACTGTTTTCCAAGACTGCAAGACTTATTTATATTAAATATGACTATTTTGTTTAATGCTGTGGTATGACCTTCTATTTTCTTTTAATCTGTACTACTCAAACATATACAAGACATAATTTTGGAAGACAAAGATGTCTAAAAAAACTAAACTCAATTCCACTTGTGCAGCCTCAACAGATACCACTTTCAGTACATTTAACAGGAGTTCTGTATCCTTAGAAAGACAGGATACGTTTCCCTTCCAGAAGCAGGAAACATTTCCCTTCTACACTGATTTTAACATGTTAAGATGAGGGCTCAGTTGTAAGAAGATGAACTGCCTGACAAAGGACGTATGGTAGATGAAGATGGTCACAGGAATATGATCTGTTCAGCTCTCATGTGATTCTATAATTTGCCACACGGTCCATCCTGCTTGTATAAAGTGGAAAGAATCTTATCAGATGTACTAGAATAAAAGTCAATTCTAGTAACAGCTTTCATATTGCCTTTCCCCCAAAAATCAATCTCCTTTCACACTAGATTTGTTTCTCAAATATGAAATCTTTTTCCTGGTCTGCTCCACAGATTTTTTTTTTCCTTACTTCAAAAACACCATCTCTTTAACTTCAAACTGTCTCTCTCTCTTTCTCTCTCTTTTTGCCCTCATTCCTAGCACAAGGTCTCACCCTTAACTCTGTCAAAGGGTTTTAGAGAGACCTGACTAAACCTGAGAAAGGTTGGCTTGTTTTGGTGGCACGGTCAATCTTCCCCTTGGGACAGCAACGCAACAATTCAGGAGCTTTACTAGCTGAGCATGCTGCCAGAGGTGTTCAGGCTGAGGACAGAGGCCTCTGCCCCCGACCTCCCGCGGCACGGGTGAGAGAAGTCGGTCTGCCACCCAGGGTGGAAGGCTGCCAGGTCAGCTGCGGGCACCGGGCACAGCAGCAGACCAAAGAGAGTTTAGCAAGAATTAGCAGTGTTTAATATGAACTCCAGGGAGGCACCGAGCTGTCACAGTTTGCTTCTAAATACCTCCTACCTTATGCTATGTAATAGCAAGTGGACTCTGTTAAAGGGGATGACCCATGGGGCCAGTGCCCAGCTGCCTAATAGTCAAGGCTGAGTTGCTAATCTGAACACCAGCTTGCTTCATGAATTATGAGATTTGGGGAAGTAACGGATGTCTATTTTTTGTTTTGCTGCTGCCCTGGTCTGTGATGTAGTTAGGAAATGTGGGGGGAAGCTTCCATTTTGTTCTTACATTTATTCTCGGGCTCTCCAGAATGTGCAGATGCAACAACAGGGAATGTCTGAATTAGGATTCTGCTGACAGTGCCTCTTCTTCCAAAAACACTGGTACAATCACAATACTCACTTGGCTTTGTTTTAGTCCTGTAGTTGGACAATTGCCATCACTGGTCCCTTTGGCCGCTTCCTGTCATCTCCTCTGAAAAAAAAGCCAACTATCTTCACCACTCTGAGGGCTAGTTTGGCAGCTGTCAAGTTCCAGATTATACTTCTTGAGCACTGGCATCTGTGAGTGGCCTTTTCTCTAGCCTCTGCCCTGGCTTTGTTCCCAGCAGCACAACAGCCCTCAGGCTGGTGCAGGGCCAGCCTGCTGCTGGACTCCCTTCACGTCCTGGTGGCTGCTTCCCTTTGAGTCAACCTTGATAAGAGAAAATATGCTTCATAGTAGCTGCTACACTTCCAAACAAACCCAATGGGCTGCATCTTGTACTCAAAGCAAGCACAGGCCCAACGCTCTAACGCTCTTCTAAACACACCTGGAAATTGTGATCTGCCACAATGTGTCTGGAAAATGTACAAATCATTTGTATTAGTGCTGCTCAGCCTTTTCTTCGGAAAGAAGGCAGAGTTTTTTATACCTGCCTTGTTTTCTGATCCAGGTTCCGCAGAAGATTTCTGGTATTCAGTCACACAACTGAAAGTAATAAAACTAAGATTCTGGCAAATCATCACCCATCAGCAGATGCATAGCAACTAACAGACTATGTCAGCACTCTAAGCCTGAATGAATCAAAGTAACATTACAGTAACATTACTAAACCTCCATTACATGAATGCAGACCAAAATCACAACCTCCCATTCTTATAAACCACCAGAAAACTTTAAGTCCAGATTTTGTACCTGAAATGGGATATGGAAACTGGCAGAACATAAATTAATATGAATAAGGATTTGGTAGACAAAAATCATGAAAGATCAAGAAATCTTGTAAAGGACATCCACATCATATAAGCTTATGGAACTTAAAAAATAAATGCTCAAAGCAGGTACCAGGTTCTTCCTAGGTCACAAAGCTAAGTCCTGTCTGAGACTAAGATTTCAAATTAATTAGCCTTAGTATGCTTTTATAGACAAAGTCTAAGTCCCAAGACACGTATGGGGAAACATGGTAGAATGTTCAACCAGTGAAACTGGCAGTATGGACTCTGAGTGTATTTCATCTGTATGGAACACTTAGCACGTAAATATAGGTTTAATGTTCCCTGAGGTACATTCAAGCTGCAAAGTGCATGCAAAGCCCCACAAAAATTATCCTTTGCCTATGCATTTCTTCCACACAGAGGGGAATCATGAAAAATACTAGGCTGGCAGAGGCTGCTCTCCTGTCTCCTGTGGTAGTTCCCAGCTCCACCATCCAAATCCTTCACCAGAATGCAACATAACAGTCAAGAAACAGAGAATGGGAAAGTAGAGGGACAATGACAGCTAAAAGCAACCTATCCAAAGCAATCTATCCTCTATCTCTGTGAAGCTTTGATATACTGCAGGTAAAGCACTACTTCTCATAAGATTTAATTTCCCAGTCAGGAATTGCAGCTCAAGATCCCTTGGCTGGCCAGACACTGGTCAGATAATGTGAAGGTTCATTCTCCCAGTGTCATGATCCTGTAGATCAAACACATCAAATCTCAGTGGCAGGCAAAACAGTGTGCCCATGATGAGGCACAGTCAAATCAGCTGTTCGCCAAATTGAGGATAAACACCATTTGGGTTGTCTGATCCCTTCTGGGACACTCAAGCTAGACCAAACTATGCTTTGTTATCATGGTAACATTGGCCACAGCTGATAACCACAGAACTCAGATACAAATGAATGAAAACTTCTGTGTTCAGCATTTACTGTGTAATAGTCATTTTGTTTGTTTTTTTTAAACTTACCAAACTAGAATGGGCAGGTACAGTTATGTTGGTCTCACTCCAGAAGCTGAAAAAGTGGCACAGGTAATCAGCTGCCTCATAATTCTGCCATTAATAGGAAATCTCCAAATAAGATAGTGTTGCACAGTCTCCACTATCCCCTCTCCTGCACTCCCTGGGCAGTGTGCATAGTAAGTAAAAAGACTGTTGAAGGGACATGGCTGCATTTTGTCAAGCTCTGCTTCATCTAATGTTCTCTTGAGAGATTTTAGCTTCAGGCTATTCTAGCTGAATTTCTGGCATCAGAAAGATCACAGATAGCTAGGTCTTCACCAAGCAGAGTGAGTTCAGATGAATCCACTAGCCCTGGCTGTAATTAAGATTTTTTTTTTTAAATCTCCTGTTCTCTCTGCAAAGCATCATTTACATTTTAGATAAAGTGCCACCACACTTATATGGCTATGCAGTCAAACTGAGGTCAGTAACATTACATCAGTTTCAAAGGGTGGATTTAGTTCATATGAGTTAAAGGTATAATTAAAAAAAGGACCCTGGTGAGATACTACAAGCACCACATCCTGTCATGTCTTTCATGTCTTCAACTTTAATTAAGATCTTCATTCACCTCTTCCAACTGGTCAGATGCTCCAGACTCCACTTCTCTGATGGCTAGATGACTTCTAGTCTGAATTTACTCATGAGCAGCCACAAGGCATTCATTGGTATGGCAACATTGCTGTTTAGCTGAAGAAACTGTCTCCTTCTTCCTTTGTATTTACCCCAGGTGTACGTATACAGAACAGACATAACCTCTTTCCACTAGGCTTAACAAGTCAGCTTTTATTCCCCTCTCCAAAAAAAAAAAAAAAGCCTGGCATTTCCCAGAGTCATTTATTACTTCCTTGACTATTAATTACTAGAGTTGTACATAATTTTCCAGATAAAGTACTGGTAATATCATTTCCCGTCTCACTAGAAGTAAGTCACCTGACTTGCCTCAGCAACATTTGACCTTTTTCATGGTTAAATCATACTGGCAGATGTTGGTCAATATGTGGTCATTTGATTCAACCGAGCTCCCTTTCCTTCAGCAATTTCCAAAATATGCTTTCTCCAGCTTATAAAATACATTATTGTTATTAGTTCCTAAATGCAGGGGATGAGTTCTAAAAATGTTCACTTCACTACCCTTCCTCTCTGTTTTTTTCAAATGAAAAGTCAAGCTCACTCATGGTCTAAGAGCTTTTCAGAAAGTCCTGCCAGGAATTGGACTTCCACTCCATACTTGGGCTGGACTACTGCTCTGTATCAGGAACTTTACTTGGTTCTTCTATTCACATTGTCTCAATATTAAAAAGCTCCTATTCTCACAAAGTGGACAAAACTTTACAAAATACACTGCAAGAAAAAATAATATTACATCAGCAAAGAAATCAGACTATTTTATTTGCTTCCAACTGTAGTGACTCTTCATCTCTTATTAAATACAGTCAAGCTTCATAGTTTCAGCAGATTTTTTTTCAAGCAATTTTATCTTTTATCTTCAAGCAAAGACATAAAGCATCTCATAGATGGGGAAACTGAGACAGGAAGCCACGATGAGACTTTGCCCAAGCAGTTAACAGTGCTAGCTGCAGAAATTACGGCTGTAATCCTTGCTGTGAGGAATGTGATAATAGACCAGCATTGACTTCAGTGAGACTAGGTTTTCATAATAATATGATTAGTAAAACAAAAGGCATTTTAAAATCAAATTAAGTTTCTGGTTTTATTTTCTTATCCTGGGTTGTGTTGTTTTGTTGTTTGTTTTTTTTTTTCTGTATGTGTAATGAGGCTATTGTGTTTTAGTGTGCTTTTCATTCAGTTTCTACTCAAGCATCCCTTTTAGATTTCCAGAACTGACGAAATATACTTTTGCTTTGTCGAAAACCCCACCAATTAATAGATGGAGAGGAAAGTGTCCTTTATTATGTGTATTTCTACTCTGAATTAGTTTAGGCCGATTCGGGCCTAAATTATATTGTTACTATTCCTTTAACAGGCTATTTTTCACATTTTCAATAAATATTATTTTGTCATGCCCCACTATGGCATTCATCAACTACAGTGCAATCACAATAGGCAATTAACTTCTGTCAAATCCCAAAACAGGGCATTTACGTCAGAACAAGGCTGAACTATTTACTATAATCATATAATAGAGAAGCTTACCCTGCTACCCAGGTCTCTGCCCAAAGCAAATCAAGCTCTCCCGAACTCTCATTCTATGAATACACAATGGTTTTTTCACATAGCACAGAAAATTGCTAACATTCGTGCAGCATCTCAAGGAACATGAACTTTGAAATGGAAACTGTCAGGTCAGAGACATCACTCAACAATTCTTTATGTGAGGAATTTACCTGAGACAAGGTGCTGAGACACTGAGTAACAGATTGTGATTTCGATACGCGGGTATTACCCAACACCAGAATACTGAAAGGTTTCGCATAAAATCCACCTGGTTTCTGTTTTACATCGCCCTTGAGGGTTTTTTTTCTGGCAATTTATAGGCTAGATTGCAGCTCCCAAAACCATGAGCTAAACTAAGTGATGGAGTTTTTACCCTGTATGTTGGAGAATCCTTGCTGGACTATTTTCTTCAGTATTGCTTTTCCTTCCTATATACAGCAAGAAACTAAGAAACTGGATCCCATCACAGAATGGGTGCAGGCTGTGCTGGACATCCACCACTCTCAGGATTAGCAAAGATGGCCAGCCATTTGAAAAATAACAACCAAATCTGCCAGGCCACTGCAGCCTTCTTCTACGGCTCCTTTGGTGTGGATCCGAGGGACCACAGTGAGCCTGAGGGACAGCAAGGTGGGGTGGGCCCCTGAAGAAGATGAGCAGGGGCAATATTCAAAGATAAAAGGTTCGGTCACAGAAAACAGTGCAGTAAGGAGCAGAGTTCAAGAAATAGGTCATTATTAATCAAATTATAGATCAGACCCAATAACCACATATTTCCTTGAGCTTGCATTCAACAGCCCTTTTGTAAGATATTCACAGAGCAGGATCAATAACGCTCTGGAGGTAAGTGGCATAAATTATGTCTCAACATATACACCACGGGAGTTTTACTGTGTGTTGTATACAGTAATTGCATTTTATAGATGACTGTGGAAGGCTTCAGCTTTCATTGATTTTTATCATAAACTAAAAGGTGGCAAGAAGAAAAGAACAGCACTTTATATGAAGAAGACAGACAGCTGAAGCTGCGAAAGAAAATGAAAATTTGGCATAGTACGCGTGATCAGCCCATGTTTCAGGCAGAAATTAATACAGATATTTGAGCTTTTCTGTTCAGTTCAGCAAAAAATCTTGAAAAATGCAACAGAAATCCCTGTCCATCTGATAGCAGTCAATTGTGCTATCCATCAGCAGGGTTTAAGACTATAGGAAGTCTAATTACAGGACTTTTAGCACTTCTTATACCATGAATGCCACCTGAATCATTTATGAAACAATGTAACAAGTTGTGTTTTCACTATCACACATAATGTGGCCACATTCACATTCAAATTGAGGTGAGTGATATAATTTAAGATCATCATAATATCTAACATTTTTAACTTTCAAATGTGTATTTTTTAAAACATTCCTCTTCTGATTTCCTTCTTTTTTCATGTCCTTCAGAGAAAGCAAATCAGAAGAGACGTTAATGCAGCATAACAACTCTTTACCCTTTTTCAAGGCCAATTTTGCAATATGGGCAAAATGATTGGAAATGTAGTCCTGAAAAAGCTTAAACCATCTGTCAGGGACTCAGTTAAGAAGATCCACACTGTTTCACAGCCAAAGATGTGGATAAATTATGCCTGGCTAGAAATGTCCAAGGCATGTGGGTTACAACTCAAGCTTATTAGGATGAATTACAAATTCTTTATTGTTCGTTACCCTAGTAAAATAATCTTTTCAAATTATAGTATGCAATAATCCATGCAGATTGGAAAGCAAGTAAGTGGTAAACGCTGGTAATAATGATTTTAAAAGCCCATATTCTGATATATCAGAAAGTCATGTACTCATATGCACTCAAATGCCTATTTGTTTTCCTCTATTGACACACCATTATCTCTGTTTTTCTGCTCTATACATATTTATTTATATTACTGCTCACGTTTAATCACATGCCATAAAATACTTGTATACTTTATTCCTGAAATGTATTTTACTAAGAAAAAAGTGTAAAGAACGAGAGGTTGGGGTAGCTGTGGTTAACTTATGACTTAGGCTAGCAGACATAAAAATAGACTGAACATTATGCTGTTGTTTTAATACTGTCACTGTTTTTATGGACAGCTGTTATCCCAACATCTTAAAGCAAGGATTTTTCCAAAGTATTTTATAAACACTTCCAGTTTAAAACTCTTTAAAGCCCATAAGTATTGTATGAAGCTTTTTTCAGAAATATGAAATTGATTATTAGCTGAGGGAAGGTCTCTGGGCAACACATAAAATCAAAATAAATCGAATTTTCCTATCTAAATTACTACACTATGACTTTTAAAACCCCCACAGACATTGTAAATGCTAAAAAGTACGTGAAGATCTATGCTTATTATATATGTGAAAGTTATTTGATAAGTAATAGCAATTTTGTTCATAAAAGGCCACAACCAGTGCTTAGCTATCTGAGACTTTCTCTGATATTTCCCTCCACAACTATTCAAAAATTCTTACAAATCCTAAAAATCATCCTTTATTTGCTCAGAAATTAGCACTAATTTCACCTGGGAAAGTAAATGTTCTCTCAACCAAGCCTGTCCGACTAAATTTAACAGAACCCTAAATATCTTGGCTTTCACATTTATGAGGGGTTTTTTTTTCTGATTAGGCTCTTATGGGTCAAAATGATATAATCTTTTATTTTCTCACACTATTTCCACTGTCCAGGAATGGAAGGTACTGATATACCTGAGAGAGCGCATTGAGAAGGTGAAAGCAAACAAAAAAAAAGAAATTACCTGAAATGCTGATGCAATTAAAAACTCAAATCTCGCTCCTTCTTTCACCTTATCACTAAAAGTTTTAGCATGTCGGACATCAGGCTTCTTAGGAAAAGGAACAGGGGATAAAGAGAGGCATAGAATGATTTTTTAGGTGATGGCAGCAATTCAGCAGAGTGCCTGCTGTAAACCAATGTGGTGTATAGTGTACAGGCACCCTTACCAAATCCATAGTGGTTCCCTAGCGCCCACTCAAAGCCACACATTTTGTACAAGTGTAATCAAGTGAAAACATACAAAGATCACCTATTCCAAAAATAGATGCTATGCATCCAAATTTCTCCACAAAACCACCTTGGCATCCACATATCCTGAATGGACTTTATTATATTTTCACTGGATAATAAAAGTGATGTAAAATCCATTAATACAGCAAGAAACAAACAAACAAACAAAACAAAACAAAGCAGCAGCTGGCACATTAGGTGCTGTTCAGGTGCCAACACAGCAGTCTGCACCAAACAAGATTATTTTGTGTTTGTTTGGTTGATTATATTAAGTGGAGAATAGATTGCAAGCAGGAATAGACGTTTTATCAGTGGGGCTGACTGGACACTCCATTATGCTTTCTGGAAAAAGTCACCTGAGCTGCTTCTTACTCATATCACTCTACTTTTCTGTCTCCATTTCCATTTTTATACCAGGAAAGCAAATATGTAATTTTACATGTCCACTTACGGTCACAGAGTATCTGACAGTACCCCTAGTCAGGCTTGTCTAACTTACAGAAGAATGGGCCAAGTGACATTTTGGATCAAATTTGAACCAATGACCTAGATAACAGAAAATCATTACAGTAATGTGGTAGCTAAGGCATGGGTTAGTTTCAGACACAGCAAAAAAACATGGAAAAATATGGTGTCCTTTCCTGATTTTATTTCTTTGAGCAAATTTGTGCGTCCCTGAAAGGTTATCCTGTTACATCTCTAAGCTCCCTCCTCCACTACAGTCAGGAGCCAGCTGAGCTATCATTTGTCACAGCAGGCTGAAATTGTCACAGCCTTAGTCGACTGTTCAGGGAAACAGGGGAAAGGAAAGTCCTGACGCGGTCATAGGTCCTTGCCTGGCTCTGCTCAGAATATGAATTTCTGTGTTGTGAGACGAGAAAGAAGGCTTCATCCAAGTAATTGGGAAGGGGGAAATAAGAGATGTACACCCTACCTCAACCCTTACCAGAAGGATATGAGGAATAACCTGATCAGTAAAACATTGTGAAGCATCTTATCCCCTACAAAAAATTAAATGGTGAAGGAATAGAAAGACAAAAGATGGAAATCTTACTGGCAACATCTTAATCTGTGTGCCAACATACGCTCCACCATCTTAACACCAGGCTCAGATTGTCCTTTGGTCTGTTCTTGGAGCAGGGCACATACAGCTGTCCTGTTTATTTTCCACCATTCTGTGGCAGACTGTAATGCCACAGTCTAGAAAAAACAAGGTTTTTTCCTTCAGCCCTCAAAGATAACTGAATAGTATATTAAGCCTGTACAATTACTATATCTCAGCAGCCAGGTGAACGGCCTATAAAATATCTTCTAATGGACAGGAAAACAGTATTTAGGGTCAGTTACCTCAGCTCTCTTTCTCTGTGATGTAGCACAAGTCTCATTTGTCCAAAGTCAAGCCCTGAACTGTACCAGTGGAAAAACATTTTTGAAGAAGCTTCTTAAACAACCCAACACCTGCAATTCTGTTTCCTGTTCAATATCTTTTGTATTCTTCTACTCTCCACTAACTGCTATTTACAGTAGACTTTTGGGGTTACTTGTCCGTTGTTGTTTTTTGATTTTTTTTTTAAAAAAAAAAGGAAATAAAGAATAGATGACAGAATTCCATTCAGAGACCATCAAATGAAAGACTGAAAACATTCAGTGAGAGAATAATTGTTAGAGGATGAAAAAAAAAAAAAGCACATTTTGATTTAGTCTTTCACATAGCTGTCAGTATTTAAAAGTTGACTGGTTTATGATCTCATGTTTTGAAGTCCAAAACAAATCCTGAATGCAATGCAAATGAGCTCATTATCTCACCTCTGATCTTTATGTATTTAATTTCTTGATGACCTGTTTTACTTTTCCTCTGCCTTAAAAGCAAGAAATAATTCAGAGACAGAGGAATATTTTTACATTTGTTTTATCTCTCTTGCCCAGATCTGATTACTAATCATAACGAATAAATGATACTTAAATGAATACTGGGTATACACAAAAGACTGACTAGTCAGTGCACCTCAAAGCAGCAAGGTATTGTGATGTGGCATAGAAAAATAAAGTAACCCTCCAGTAAGATTTGAGATGTTAATAAAGACAAACATTTGTAGAATTTAAATTATATTTTCTTAGTTCACCTGACAAAATGACAAATGACAAGAAGTTAATCAAAATAACCTTTTAGTTTAATCTATATAGCATGTTAGTTAGTAAAATGCTTGTTTTAGACATGGAACGATGAACTTCAAAAGTCTGCGTCAATGTGAATGGATCAGTCTACTGCTTCTCCTTAAACTCTGGTCACAGTACCCGTGCTCATCTCCTCATTATGTGGGGATTTACAAATGGAACTTCACTACTCAAAGCACTTATGTGCCGTTTCTGTCAGTAATTGAGGCATGCTGAAGATGAAAGAAGCTGGCCATGAAACATCAAAAATATTGAAGTAGAAACCATGTTGCCAACATCTAAATGTGAGGATCTTGAATTACACACACTTACAAACTGCCGCAGGAAAAAAGCTTTAATTTCCAGAGCAAATTGGAAAAATCTTGCACTCATAAGTCTACAGTAATGGGTAAATCTTTTCTGTTCCTCTTTTTTTTCCCTCATATAATACACAGGCTGCAAGTTCACACACTGAGCAGGTAGATTAAATAAAGATCTACAACAGCTTCTTGGAACTGCATTTTACATCAGATGTTCACTGACATCTAAGGAAAGTATATGTCACACAGGGCAGTGATTCAGCCCCCTCAGATTCATTGCCTACCTGACACTCAAGTGTTGTGGATATTCTCAAAGCCCAATAAACAAGCATGGCTAAGTGCTGTTCCAAGAGCCTTTGGGAAAAGTGAATTACATATATGAAATTTTAAAAAGTAGAATATGCATATTCACAGGCATTGTTCATGGTCAGTTGAAGCAAGAATTGTTCCTACCCAAAACTGAATTCGCTGGTATCCTGAAGCTCAGCTGCTACCTGGTAGAACACAAGGACCCATGGAGAAAAGGGATCTCACGCGTGCCTCACAAAGCCCTTCCAGCATGACCTGAGCGAGTTCAGATGTTGTCCTTGGACTAAGCAGAAAGAGAGTAGCAGAACCCTAAATTTCCACAACCCACACCAGTTAGCAGCGTACACTGGCCACGGAAGTATGTCATACCCTCCTCTGCATGTTTTAAAGGCAGGGGCTGGGGGGTCAGATTCGTGATAGATTTCAGTCAACAGAACTGATGATTACACTTGAAAGAGTCCTCTCTCCTGACCACTCCTTTCTTCCAGCAATGCCATTTGCTTCGTATAATATCCAGCACTGCCATTTGCTTTGTATAATATAAGGGCTGTTTAAGGAGCTAAGCCACTAGAAAACTTTATTTTTAATTTGT
>NW_010134508.1:0-366 GCF_000699245.1 Pterocles gutturalis
CGGGCAACCTCAGGGTGCTGCTTGTCCTTTCCGTTTAAATCCTGCTCGCCCGCCGCCGTGAAACGGGAAAAAGTCAACTCGTGCACCGTCCTAAAAACTGGGAGGGGGTGGGGGAGAGAAGAAAAAAAAAAAAAAAAAAACTTACTGCATTCACTAATAGTTGGCTAATAGTTGGTTTAGTTACACAGCGCTGAAGAAGATCAGTGGAGAAAGAAGATAAAACAAGAGCAGACTGATTAAATTGAAACAGTTATCAACTCTCTCGGAGTTGAAATAGGGGAGAAAAGATTAGAGACATAAAAATGTTACCAAAGGCATTTGCGCTCCGAAGAATTTTCATTCCTTTCTCTTCCCCCCTCCCTCCCT
>NW_010134508.1:447-671 GCF_000699245.1 Pterocles gutturalis
TTGTTCGGAGGGAAGAAAAGCAACTTTGACAGATTGAAATATAGCAGAGGCCCCTTCAAGGAAACCTGTAAACAACTTGTCACTCACTCTGTCGGTCTCACTGTTAGCTCTTGCTTTCCACAAAGTGCTGCGATCCGTCCTGGCAACAAAACCAAAGTTTCCTCAGCTCCCAACTCCATCGAACAGCCCTGCTGTGTGCAAGGGGAAAGGTAGCCGCATGCCAA
>NW_010134509.1:0-2178 GCF_000699245.1 Pterocles gutturalis
GGTGGTGGTCCTGACACCAAGACAGTCATGATAGTTGCACTAACCAAAGCTGGCACTTCAGAAGGTGTGGCAGCTGATGAAACCAGAGAAATGCAGACGGTGAGAGCCCAGAGCCCGGTACAGGTCAGAACAAACAAAGTTTATCCAACTTGGATCTGGCAGCAACCCCTTCCCCAGGGCACAGGGCTCTGTAGCCCAGTGAAACACGTGCTGGGCTTTTCTTGGGAACAAAGTGACACAAAGTGAGTGAGCCTTGATAAAGGAAGTGTGTTGAAGTAACTAACACCCATTGCACTGAGTCAGCAGAGCATGATGCTGTGTTCCTCTATCTGTTTCTGTGATCATGGAATAAACTCCATAGGAACCAACCCTTGATAATAAGCTAAGGAAACAGCACTATAGGTATGGCATACATTGGCATCCAAAGTGCTAAATCAGCTTTTCTCAAAGCATTAGAAATACTAAATCTTCATCTCAGTGAAAGGTCAAATATCTGGCAATCATTGTTACAGTCGACCATTTCAGTTGGTTTATTTTTACAATAAGAGGAAGAACCACAGCAGGTATTTACACATGGTCTTTACAAGCATACCCTGAGATTTCTTACCAGGCTGCTCACTCTATAAGCAAATGTGATTTTTTTCCAGGATGAGAACTGATGTGCTCAGCTGCTCCCTCCCTCCAAGCAATACGGGTTTGAAGCTATGGCATAAAGAGAAGGCACCTGGTAATGAAAAGCCCCTTGAGTCACCTGCATGTCTCCTGTTTGTGCCAATGGGTGTTCCTTCCTGATGGGAGTGCAAGGGACAGTGTGTAGCCTCAGCTGTAATATCGCACGATGCATTAGCTGAGTACTAGCAATGGAAATAACACAGTTTATAATCTGCCTTTTAGGAGTCTGAGCATCACATTCTCTGTCTAAACACTGCTGATGTTTTATAGAGCTAAAGCCATGCCTAGGCAAGTACAGGAGTTCTGTCTAACCCAGGTATTAACTCTTACAAACACTGCGACATTTACCGAGACAGCTCACAACTGTGACTAAACTAGATATACTGAAAGGTGCCGTGTTTTGCTTCATTAAAACAATACATTGGAGCACTTTTCTTTTGATAGCCTTGCATAATCTGAATCTGTACTTTCCTGGTTAATATTCTTCTATTCTACCGTATTCCCTAACAGAGAAAGGAAGAGAAGGATTTAATATGCATAAAGAAAAAGGAATAGCGCATTATTTTTAGGAAATAGAACTGAAGAATTCTTGCTGATACCTGTCTTCAGGAACCTGATAATGAGGATCTGAACAAGTATTTTTTTTTTTTTTTTGCATTTTAATGAAGTGATGAATGTGGGAAATGAGCACAGAAGTCCCTAGCGGATGTTATGGAAATAAGTAAGAAAGAAAATATCAACAGCAAACCAAAACAAAAATAACTCTGTAGAGCAAAAAAAAAATTAATTTCAAGAATAACATAATGCCATGCAGGCCTGCTCTTACAGCAAACCATCAAGTTAATTTAATTCCACAAACCCCATTGCTCCAGCAAAATGTTGTTTAAATCAATTCATTCTTTCATTATGCCACTTAAGAGCACCATGAAGTGATGAGAAATTACTGAGATGACTGTCATGTGTCAGAATTCCTTCAGTTTCACTTAATTTTCTATCCTGACATGGGATTAATGTGCTGTATTTGCATGCTAAAATAGTATATTTAATTGTAAAAGTGGTGTTGCTAAATTACCTTGCAATGGGTTTATGTTAAATGGTTCATTAAATTTTTTAAAATAGCTTGCTACACGATTGCATCTCTGCTTGGATTTGATGTATTACATCTTCAACCAATAGCATCAATGTAGGAAACCTTTGCTTGTTATGCTGTTTGCCCTTTCAACGATGAATTTTAAGCTAAAAGCAGTAGCAGGCTCACAGGATCAGATTCAGATAATCGCAACAGTTAAGCAGAAGTCTTCCCCCTCCCCAGAACCGCACAAAAATGGTATGCAACTATTGTGTATGCATACGTGTATGCTGTCATTTGGAGTGATTCTCCATCCCCTGGTAGTGGCTGACTCACATGCTGTAGCACACAGTCAAGTCACCACATAATACAGTACATGATGTCACTCATACACAGCCCTTCCCCTTCCCCTTCCCCTTCCCCTTCCCCTTCCCCTT
>NW_010134509.1:2214-9588 GCF_000699245.1 Pterocles gutturalis
CTTCCCCTTTCCCTCCCCCTTCCCCTTTCCCTCTCCTTCCCCTTCCCCTCCCTGGAAGATAAAGCACATGTAGATCTTTTCTCTGGAAGAACGAGGTTTTACAGGTTTTCAGCCTGGCAAAGGGCAGGTTGAAGAGTGCGTTTTGTTCTTGTAACACCACATTAAGGATTATGGGGCCCACAAGAGTCAGGTCCTGAAAACAGTCGAGCTTTATTGTGAAAGGGAATAATTCAGTTGCATCAATTCACTAACAGTAACAGACACCAATTTACATTTCTCCGCTTTATAGATATGTATATAAAGATGTATAAAATTATGTTCATAGAATCACAGAATCATTCAGGTTGGAATAGACCTCTTGAGACCATCTAGTCCAATCCTCCTGTTCAAGCAGGGTCAGCTACAGCAGGTTACTCAGGGTGGTGTCCACTTGGGTTTTGAATGTCTCCAAGGATGGAGATGCCACAGACTGTAAGGGCAACTTGGCACCCTGTTTGACCATCCCCACAGTAAAAAAGTGGGGTCTTTTTGTGTTCAGATGGAATTTCCTGTCTTTTAATTTGTCCTGTTGCCTCTTGTCCTGTCACTGGACACTACTGAGAGAAGTCTGGCTCCCTTCTCTCTGTTCCCTTCCATCAAGTATTTAGAGACATTGATAAGATCCTCCTGAACCTTCTCTTCTGCAGGCTGAAGTGTCTCAGCCCACTCATCTTTTCCTTATATGAAAGATGCTCCAGTCCCTTACTTATCTCTGTGGCCCTATATTGAACTCACTCCACTAAGTCCATATCTGTCTTGTACCGGGGAGCCCAGAAACAGACCCAGCACTCCAGGTGTGACAGGAACCCTAAGGAGCAGAGCACAGCATAGCAGACCACCACCAGGAGCCACAAAGGTGAACTAAAGCAGCAAAGCCACCCAAGACCCAGCTTTCCCAGTCAACTCCATCCATCCTCTCTCTGGTAACACCACACTTATCTGTCTACATGGTGGAAAAAGGTTTTCCTCTACATTTAAGAGGGGAGAATTCAGATTTTACTTTCACTTTCATTTATGTACTTCCTATTGGAGAAGCCATAACCTGAAGGCTGTTGCAAGAATGCAATTTTTAAATGTGTCTATTCATATCTTAGTTGACGATGCTCATAGAAATACACTTGGAAACACGATGGAAGCATCCCTCTTGATCTGAAACAGCTTTGAAGAAGTCAAGTATTAGCTTGTAGAATAACGGTCCTATTTGGAATCCTTGCTGTGGTTTTCCAGTAAGTCTTTTGTGAATACACACAAATAGTTGTCTATATTTAGGTCAGCTATATGCTTGTGCACTGAAATGTTTCTTTTCTTCCCTTAGGGAAGAATACTGTATCATTAAACTGATCTGTGCTATTACATCTCTATTATCACTTCCGTGTACATGCATTTTAAAACTAAAAATGGTTCACATTTAGAAAACCAGTAGTATCAGTGCTAATATCTACTCATGTCGGCACTGATTAACTGCACCCTTCTTCCCTGCCGTCACCTGGTGTATGTTGATTAGCACAAGGGCAGGAAGAAGAGAAGAAGGGGAAGTGTCCCTGGTAGCCTGAATGCAAAGACCACTGGTAATGGATGAGGGTTGTCTAGCAGGTTTTGGAGTTACCCTTGAAGTGTTCAGGATGGATTCAAGAGTCAAGCAAGTTACTGTCTCGGGTCCTACACATGTGCATGGCACACATTCAAGCTGCGTCCTTCCGATGCTGTCATTTCACTTGCTCTCTGTATTTCACACATTGCCCATATGTACGCTCAATGTTAGACAACAAAAGGTACTTTTTAGTTTTGTGAATGATTATCCCAGCTTTAAAACGTCCATAAGCTCTAGATAGTAAGATGTTTGACTGAGAAAGCTGTTTTATACAATTACTCCTATGTACAGATGCTTTTCAGCAAAAGGACATTTTCTGTTTTCATATAATGAAAGTATCACAGCCTTTCATGGGAACAAACGGATATACCACAGGCTGGGCTGCCTGAAATTATATTGTCAAATATTGTTTTCCTATTATTTATTGTTTTATTATTACAGACAGGTTACATGTTTTTGACACTAGCTTCAGTGAAAGAAATACAGTTCTATTTCCTAGACCCAGAACACATTTTTGCAGTAAAAAGAGCAGATCTAATATATTGGTTTGAGGGGACCTATTTTCTCAGTCTACTGGCACAGTCTACCTAGCACATAGCAGTGGTCTGTGTGTGGACAGTAAAAGTTCGTAATGGTTTATCTGCAGAGCAGTTTCTAGGTAATACCTGTGATTTTACTGAGAGCCGATTTTGTTGTTAGTACACAGTGCAGAATGATTTTTGGTGATTTTTGTTTCCTGCTGTAATGGCAGGAAGTGTTTTAGTCCAAGCCTTTTAAAGGAGGCTCTGTTTGTTCCTAATGCAAGTACTCGGTGGCTCCCTGAAATGTCCGGTAAAATAATTTAACAAATAGAAAAATATTCTCCTCAATCTCTCCCCTCTTCTTTTGAGAACAGATTTGCTTTGCTAGTCTTGAAACTACACCTCGTTAAGTGCCCCCATTTCCTTTCCTCTTTTACACAAAAGCAGGCACAAGTCTCAACTTTTGTTATTAGTTTACAGAGGTTTAACTGCAGAGCCTTCTAGCAGGGAGCAGAGGAGGCCGGGGCCATTAATGTTACACCAAGGTCAAACATTGACAGTCTTCATTTAATAATATAGTTGTCTCAAATCTTGAGACTTTCCAAGTCCTACTGAGGTTACCGGAAACAGCCTATGATATTCTATAGGTTTTTTGGTTTGTTTTCAAGTACTGGCTTAGTTGCTCCATTCTGGGCTGGTTGGCAAATGAAGTCTTCGAAGATGGCATGTATAAATCACGGATCTGATTTCTAGGTGTGCCAGCAGACTCGTGCACTGACAGATCGTTGTCTAATATGTACATTGCACACCCATTTTGACAAATAGCAACAGCGGACTGCTCAAGAAAAGCAGAGAATATATTTCACTATTCTTTTCCCTGATCTTTCCTTGCCCTTCTGAGGGTTATAAGTCAAAATGCTTTTCCTCCAGGTAAAAATAATACCAGACTATTAATCTCTGCAGCTTGAATTTTTTGATGGGGTTACTATTAGACTATGGTTTTCATTCTCTACTTCTGGTGCTACAGCACCCCTTGCTCTACCTTCTGTCTGGAGGAAAGCCACTAAGACACTAAATTTACACTAGTCTTCCTCCTGGTGGGACACAAACCTGCCCTATGTCAAACTTCAGCTCCTAGTCACATTAGACAATAATTTTTCACATTTTTATTTCCTGGTCTGAATAAGCAGTTCTTTCTTCATAGAACAGGAATGGATTTTAATTTGTGAAACCCTGCAGGCAGGTGCAGTCTGGGTAGGAGGGTGTCAGAGCATTATGCTGATAAGCCAGCTTCAGAGAGCTGCCATTCCTAGACTACAGCATAATCAAATTGCCAGTGGAGAATAGAGCAAGTTATCTGGAAAGGACTGAAACTATTTTTCCCAGTAGAGAAGCATGAATTATGCTAATGGCACTCCTTAGCAGGCTTCAGGTGACTAAAGATTGTATTTCCAAAATTCTTCTCTACCAACCCCTACCTACAGCCCAGTGCAGGACTAGTTAGATTCAGAATTCTCTCTCTTTCCTCCCTCCTTGAAACCTGGTGGAAAGGCAGGAGTGAAACAGTTATCTTAATCCTGAGACCAGGAACAGGACCACTAACAGTCACAGCTTTCTACCCCTGCCAGCTCACTGTGGCTTTCACTGAGCAGGTCAGAATATCAGAAACAGAACAGGAATAAAAGGGAGAAACAGAAAGAAGAGTTAAAAAAAAAAAAAAAGCAAAAGTAAATTTATAAAAATCTCCTTACTTGGGAAAAAATAGAATTGGTAGGACAACAAAGCTAGAGGACTGAATTGGCTTCAGGAGAAAAAATAAGAGTAAGATGAAGAGGAATGACATTTGCCATATATTAGAGGAGAAATATGATTAGTCTGAGAAAAGACAAAAGTTATATGTGCAAGGAGTTAAAGAACAGAAAATAGACTTGGTAAGTAACTCTTTCTCCATTAGGCTGAGAGCTCATCAATGCATGTCCTCTCCTCTTGCTGCCTACCCAGAAGAAAAGCAAATGCTGAGTTAGCAAGAATTCCCTCCTTCCAGAACGTAAATCAGAAAGTCTACTGAAAAAAACCCTCCCAAATTTGCTGGCAAGCAAACCTCCTCAGCCAGAACTAGCTCCTTTCTCCTCTAATTTTAACAGGTAACAACTCACAGGTTTCTCCTGCAGGCCCTCATCTCTAGAAGTCTTAAAAATTGGATCATCCTATCCCCAGAAGTCTGAATCTGCACCGCTCTGCCCTTTGAGCCTCTCCACAAACAGTCCTAGCTGCTTTTTTTATTCTTATAGATTACTGTCACCAGCGCTGCCCTTCTCCCTCCACAGCATCTCCCCAGCTTCACGCAACCCAACAGCATTTTACAGACTGAATTTCTGCTCTGGGAGCTGTTCTACCCACCCTTTTCACCTGGGAAGCTCATTGCAGCGCAGCTGCACATCAACACGCCTTCACCAACCAGATCTATTTCGCAGCAGATAAAGAGGATGTCCCATAACAATAGAGCCAAAGCTCTCCACAATGATATTTCTTTTCCTCCTCCCATAAACATCCCTCCTTTTCAGCTTTCATTTTCCTGCTTCTCAGACCCCATGTTTCTGGGCTGCTTGCTGTTTACCAGGCTGATATTGTCTGGGACTCCGGCATTTGCCAGTCCAGCCGTGCACTCAGTGTGATGTACTCCAAGAAAAATCCAGCCTTTCTCTTTAGCTGAGCTTTTCTTTTCAGCAGTTCCTGTTCCCTTCCCTTTCACCACACCCAGCTTGCTGGCATACTCCAAGGCCTCTAAAAGGTTGCCCAGAGAAGCTGTGGATGCCCCATCCCTGGAGGGGTTCAAGGCCAGGCTGGATGAGGCTTTGAGCAACCTGGGCTAGTGGGAGGTGTCCCTGCCCAGGGCTGGGGGGTGGGGAGGGTTGAACTAGGCGGTCTTTAAGGTCCCTTCCAACCCAAACCATTCTGAGTCTATGATTCTAAGCCATTAAAGTGCACTTTGAATGAGTGTAATTCCAAGGCTCATTTTTCAGTATCAATATCAACACCCGACAGATGGCTGTCAGTGAGACCATCAGTAACTGTTAACAACGTAGCACAGAGCTGTTCTTGATTTGACAACAGTGCTTCAAATTATAACAGAAGGGTTAGCGTATCTACACAATATCAGAAGTGAATAGGCCACGGCACCACCTATATGTATTTGTGGTTCTCTGAAGAGTCACCTCTCAGCAAATGGTTTACTTGGACAGCATTACAAGGCACCAGAAACATTATTTCTTGAAGTTCACATTCACATTTGTGACAGCATCTATGAATAGCTCAGTCAGGTTCTGTTTGGCTCAGTACAGTTTCTATATGCATGTGTTCTTCAGAAAATGTGAAGCAAAACCCAGTCTTGCAATTCCACAGACTTCAGACTGTGATAGCGTTTCTGTTTCCAAGATCTCTTTAGAAGCAAACTTCAACCCTCTACTTAGGGAGGATGGAAGAAGAAATTGGCCTGCCAAGATTTGGAGTGAAGATTAAGATACTGCTGAAGCAATATCATATTTTGAAAAGCAGGTAGAGGTGGTTCATAGCCCTGCTCTCGGGTGGCTCCAATAGTTTAGTAGGGACTTTTGGTAGAGAACTTCCTAGACAATGATATTTTTTATCTGTTGGTGTTTTTTTAAATTTTTGTTTGTTTTGTTTTGGTGGTTGTTGATGTTTTGTTTTTGTTTTTGTTTTTTACACTGAACCTATTAATTATTTCAAAACTTTTGCAGGAATCTAAAATATTATTTTGTGTTTTTCCAAATGTGTGGACATGGAATACAATGGAATAATTTTCTCCTATTAAATTAATTGCAACTCCATTCAAATCAAGCAATTCTGCCTGCGTTGCATGTGCATAGGTAGTTATTGCAAAATGTCTCTGCAACTGTGTCAGATCCTCCAAGATTTGTATAAGAAAGATGGATCATCTGGAACCCAAGCTTGATCACATATGCAGATTTCAGCATGGATGCCCACACAACTGCATATACTTATAAAATGATATTCTCTCAGCTCCTGGTCTTACAATTTTCTGGCATTGTCTACCTCCTTTCTGCCTGATATCCCTGACAGCACAAGAAAGGGACATGTGAAATCATGCTTGTGCAAAAGGGACAAATAATTTCTTTTCCTAGAACAAAAGGAGGGAAGGGGAGGGCAGCACAGCTTATGTATGAGCAGGGCAAGGAGAATGACAGCAGCTAAATGCCTTCTTAGGACAGTTACTATTTTTTGCTGCCAAGCAGCAGCTCTGCAGCTGACGAAAGATGTGAACAGAAAGATGGGGATTTTCCCCCCCACACATCCCTGCCCACCCACTGGGTCATGTGCGGGGATACACATCAAACGGTGAGAGGGCCTTGCAGGATGGAGATTTCTATCATCTAGGATTTAGCTGATAGGCTATAAAGTGGTTTTCAATCCTTTAAATCCATATACATGAAGGTGGGTATCAGGAAAGTTGAAAAATGAAAGCACCATAAAGAGCAGAGGTAACTCAAAGCTGGTGAATTTAGCAGGAACCTTTCATACCAGAGTCTGTGAATTAAAGACAGGTGAAAGAAAAATAAAGAACAACAAAATAAAGTTAAGACAAGTGGAGCAGGTGGAGATAAGTAGCTTCTATTTTTCACTTTGCACTTGAAATGTTGGATGTTTGGATAGATGCATTTTGTTTGATACGGACCTCCAGTCCAAAGGGAGAGATGTGACATTTATCTGATGGAAATGTAATCGTACAGCTTTATGGAAGGCAGTAAGCACACAAAAAGTCAACTTTCTGGCTTGTTCTTTCTTCTGTTGAAATAAAAGTTATATGTATCAGCTTAACAACCAAATTTGTCCTTTAGTAATACAAGTGGCAATTTTTCCCCCCTGGGTTATCATTTTGGTTCTGATTCCTTTCCTATGACTATATAGTCAGATAGATAACTGTGAATATAACAACTTTATTTGACATAAAGATGTTGTATTTGTAACTAGAGGCAGAAGGCTTTTTAAACTATGCCATGGGTACACCACAATAAACTTCATTCCCCCCAAGAATAAGACAGACACATTTGATTCTGTGTAACAGAAACAAACACCTAAATAAACAGATAGACAAAGTCCATCCAGTTCTTGGCTTTGCTTCTGTAAGGAATATCAGATATGGCTATTGTAGTGATGGACACAGAATCACAGAATCACAGAATC
>NW_010134510.1:0-253 GCF_000699245.1 Pterocles gutturalis
GTACCCGCGGATCAGGGCAGGGAGGGGGCAGAGCTCCTGGGAAAGCCCCCAGCGAGGAGCCAAACCCAGCTGAAGGCAGCAGGGAGGAGCTGGTGCTGCTGGGACGGGAAACGCCAGCATCCTGGAGTGGGATGCAGGCGTCCAGCGGGAGCAGGATGGGGCACCATGGGGAGCGGAGCGGTGGGGTCGGCGTGAGGGGGGACAAAGTCCTGGCTTAAAAAAAACCATTCCTCATGTGGGGGCAGCTCAGCAA
>NW_010134511.1:0-234 GCF_000699245.1 Pterocles gutturalis
GGACACAGGGATGGGTCAGAGATGCAGGGATGGGGGACACGGGGACAGGGTGAGGGACACAGGGACAATGTGGGGGGGACAGGGGTGGGTCAGAGATGCAGAAACAGGGCTGAAGACATGGGGACATAGGGACAGTGTAGGGGACACAGGGATGGGTCAGAGTGCAGGGGTGGGGGACATGGGGACACAGTAGGGAGCATAGGGACAATGTAGGGGACACAGGGACGGGTCAGA
>NW_010134511.1:376-576 GCF_000699245.1 Pterocles gutturalis
GAGTAGGGGACATAGGGACAGTATAGGGGACACAGGGATGGGTCAGGATACAGGGGTGGGGGACATGGGGACAGGGTAGGGGACATAGGGACAATGTGGGGGACACAGGGTTGGGTCAGAAATGCAGGAACAGGGCTGAAGAGATGGGGATCAGGGGGGACAGGGCAGGGGACATAGGGACAGGTCAGAGACACAGGAAT
>NW_010134511.1:656-914 GCF_000699245.1 Pterocles gutturalis
TGCCTGTCCGCCCCTGGGAGGGTGTCTGCCCCCCTGGGGTGGTGTCTGTCCCCCCCTGGGAGGGTGTCTGTCCCCCTGGGGCGGTGTCTGTCCCCCTCCCCGGGAGGGTGTCTGTCCCGGTGCTGGCGGTGGCCGTGGCGGTGACGCGCGTGTCCCCGGCAGAGCTGATCCAGACGGAGCTGCACCACGTGCGCACGCTGCAGATCATGGGCAGCGTGTTCCGGCGCGCCATGCTGGAGGAGCTGCAGCTGGACCCGG
>NW_010134512.1:0-2429 GCF_000699245.1 Pterocles gutturalis
GGGTTGGTTGTTGGTTTTTTTCTTTTTTCCTTAAAATAACAATTTAAAAAAAAAAATTTACAAATTTCGCTGTTTTTTTCGAGGTGATGGTAGCGCGGGTGCCTCCGCTTTGTTTCCGCGGTTTAGGGTTTTTTTTTTTTGGTTTTTTTCTCCCCGTAGGGGTGTTTTAAGAGAGGTTGCTGCGCCTTCCCAAATCTGCCCGGGTTCCTCTGGGATGGGTGTGTGTACGTATATACTTAATAAAGCGTGAAAGATATTACTCTCAGCGAGTTGTTCGAAACGATTGACTCCGCAACAATCCATCCTTCAACCCGGAATGGAATGCTTATTAATTGCCAATTACTGTATTTATTATCTGGAGTGAGCACGGGCTGGAACGCGGTACTAACAATAACATCGGCAATATGTGCAAATAAAAGTAATGCAAAGATATTTATATTCCTTTTTACTCACACACGTTCTTTATTCACTTCGCATCTTTTTCTTCCAAACTCGTTCTTAAAAAAAAAAAAAAAAAAAAAAAGGAAAAAAAAAAAAAAGGAAAATCTTTTGCATGCCTTTGCGCTGCTTTAACTTTATTTCAAACTTTAAATCCCAAGATTTCTTCGGCATTTGGTAGCTCGCTCCTTGCCTTACAAACCAGGCGATGTTTTCCCAAAAGCAGGGCTGCAGATCTCTGTCTCCAAAGGGGGGAAAGAAAAAAAAAAACCAGCCCCAAGCCCTTACCCAGCCCGGAGCTCCATTGTCCCGTCCCCTCTATTTCTTTATAAACCTGAAGCTACTTGAGCGAAGTGAGTGGAGCCGCGGAGGCCGGACCGAGGGATTTTAACTCTCTGCTCAGGAGGCTAATTTTGGGGAAACAGTTACCTCGGAAACCTTTCTGGGGGAAGGGAAGCTGCAGCTCTGCAGCGCATGCTGTTCCCTTTCAAGCTTCGTCTGTCTCCCACATGAAAAGTTGCTTTTAGTCTTCCTCTGTCTTTTTTTTTTTTTTTTAATGTGTGGTTCAAATGGCAAAATCTGAGTAATTTGATAATAATAATTTGTTAAACTATATGTACAATCAACCACAAATGATCCCGATTTAGAAACAATCCCAGAGGAGGAGGAGGAGGAAGCGCATTCCTGAGTATGCGTGTAAAAAAATTTAAAATAACTCCAACATCGCCTTTAATTCGGGAGCCGAGATCACCTGATTTGCTTTTACCTTCTCGCCGGCTGAAGGGATCCCGATGCCAATATCGATTTTACTGGGGTGGGGGAATCACTGGCAGGGTTTTCCCCCTCCCCAGCACCCATGGGCGCACAACCCCCCGCAAACGCTTGGCCTTGCTGCGGGAAGAAAATCCCCCCTTTTCCAGATCTGGCTGCATTAAACCACCACATTTCACCCTCGTTTTCCACAAGCAAGAGTTTCCTGTGAGTAAAGGTCCGCCGGCCAACACAAACACCAAATTCCTCTTTGTTTGGGCAGAGGGGAGGGGGGGGGAAGACTTTGCATCGCGATGGACGGAAAGTGGCCGGTTAAGGGGATACTGCAGCTCGTTGCGGTGGCTGTCGGTGTGGTTCGCCTGCAAGGGACCACAAAAAGTCCTGCTTGCAGCCAGCCTGGAGTTTCCCTTCGCAAATAGAAGGGAGATCCTGGGTATTTTTCTTTCCACATAAAGCCAGAGCCATTTTACCTATAGGCTGAGCTTTGCTCCGTGCCAGACGGGAGGAGGGGAGCGTGGGGTGGAGGGAAGGAGCTGGCAGAGAATCTCCCTGTCCGATGGGGCTGATGCAGCCGCAGGGGCTTGCGAGGGGGTCTGCTAAAGAAAATATAAGTTCGAGCAGAGCAATAAACTGTTCCCCACCGGCTGTGGGGCTTTAGGGAGGACCCCGAGCCCCCTGATCCCCAGCCAGGAGGAAACAGGGCTCAGAAGCTGCTCACAGGCGAATGTATGGATACGTCATTTCCCAGTAAATCTCTGTCGATAGGAACAAAAATAGACAATATTTGGGCTATGGATGAAGTTCAATATGGAATATGTACGTGTGTGTGTGTTGACGTCTCTATATGGACACAGACAGCTTGACGTGGGACATACTTTTTCTATATACATCTATAGATATAGATATAGTGGTGGGCAGGGGACGTGTGGCCAGGGTGGTGGCTCATAAGCAAAGGTGTTTTAGTGTCACCGTAAAATTCCTGCTTTAGGCATCCTCGCTGCTAACGCCGTGGGTCCCTGCTGCACGCACAGTGTCCCTCGCTATGGCACCTTCACCCCCATCTATAAATGTACAGAGGAGCTGAGCGCTATTAGGCGTACGGTGGTTTTTACAATCCTTTACTGTCAGGGTGGCTGCAGGCCTGGGATGGAGGTGGCCACGGAAAGGGCTGGGCTGCTCCGTGGGTCCCACACGAGGGCTGGGGGAGAGGGGGGCTGTGC
>NW_010134513.1:0-768 GCF_000699245.1 Pterocles gutturalis
CTTGAGGGTCTGGGGGGGCTCCTGGCGGGTGCAGGAGGGTGTGCAGGAGGGTGCTCTCGGCACTGGGGTGCGTGTGTGCACGCTGACACGTGTGTCTGTGCTGCCGTGTGTGCACACGTGTGTCTGTGTGTGTGCTGCCGTGTGTGCACACGTGTGTCTGTGTGTGTGCTGCTGTGTGTGTGTGCGTACGGCTGTGTCTGCACATGCGAGTCTGTGTGTGTGCTGCTGTGTGTGTGTGCGTACGGCTGTGTCTGCACATGCGAGTCTGTGTGTGTGCTGCTGTGTGTGTGTGCGTACGGCTGTGTCTGCACATGCGAGTCTGTGTGTGTGCTGCTGTGTGTGTGTGCGTACGGCTGTGTCTGCACATGCGAGTCTGTGTGTGTGCTGCTGTGTGTGTGTGCGTACGGCTGTGTCTGCACATGCGAGTCTGTGTGTGTGCTGCTGTGTGTGTGTGCGTACGGCTGTGTCTGCACATGCGAGTCTGTGTGTGTGCTGCTGTGTGTGTGTGCGTACGGCTGTGTCTGCACATGCGAGTCTGTGTGTGTGCTGCTGTGTGTGTGTGCGTACGGCTGTGTCTGCACATGCGAGTCTGTGTGTGTGCTGCTGTGTGTGTGTGCGTACGGCTGTGTCTGCACATGCGAGTCTGTGTGTGTGCTGCTGTGTGTGTGTGCGTACGGCTGTGTCTGCACATGCGAGTCTGTGTGTGTGCTGCTGTGTGTGTGTGTACGGCCGTGTCTGCACATGCGTGTCTGTGTGTGTGCTGCTGTG
>NW_010134514.1:0-6298 GCF_000699245.1 Pterocles gutturalis
TTCCCCTTCCCCCTTTCCCTTTTCCTTTCCTTTTCCCTTTGCCTTTCCCTGTCTTTTTTCTCTTTTCTTCTTCTCTCTTCTCTTCTCTTCTCTTCTCTTCTCTTCTCTTCTCTTCTCTTCTCTTCTCCTCTTTTCTCTTTTTTCTCTTTTCTCTTTTCTTTCTTTTCTTCTTTTCTTTTCTTTTTTTTTCTTCTTTTCTTTTCTTTTCTTGTCTTTTCTTGTCTTTTCTTTTCTTTTTTTCTTTTCTTTTCTTTTCTTTTCTTTTCTTTTATTTTCTTTTCTTTTCTTTTCTTTCTTTTCTTTTCTTTTCTTTTCTTTTCTTTTCTTTTCTTTTCTAAAAAATAATGGAAGAAAAAAAGAACACAACAAAAAAGAGCAACCTAGGAGAACAAAGTAGATATCAATGGCCAAAAACAATCTTAATTTTATGCCTGTTACATATATACAGAGGTATGAGGCAGATACTTCAGAAATTAATGGCTAGAAAAATAGCATAAAAAGCTACAGGCAAGTGTTAATCAGCATAGTCCACTTTCAGTGGAACAGTTGTGATTTACAGATGCTGAAGGCCTGTCCTATAATCTGTGGGTGATGTGTTTTTCAGGTCTACACTTGTATTTTTTCAGCCTTCCCTACCTACAGAGGAGTTGGCAATCAGCCTCCGGTTCTGTGAACTACTCTCCATAGACTCATTTGAGCATCATGCACACTGGTCCTTAGCTGAGACTTTCCATTGTGCCAGAGCCGAAGTTGCAACCCTTAGTATTGTTTACATGGTACTGCTGCTGTTTAATCTTGGAATTGCAAATTCCCTAGTTATGGGAATCAGCAAGTGAGAACCATCTCTCTTGTGGGCAAACATCAACATGTCAACAGAGTGGAAGAAAATGTTGCTGCTGGCAATTTGGAGAAATGCCAAGGTAAACTGCTAGCTGAAATTTCACTCTGTAAACATTTGGTCTGGGACTTCATCAGCCAAAATCAGCAAATATTAGAATCAGTAAATGTCCTGCTATTCATAGGAGTCTCTAAGCATGGTTTATTTATCATAATAGGGAATGTTTTTTTAATGAAGAATATAATCCAAACTTTTTATTATAGAATGAGTGGATATTTCTCCCCCCTTGCATAGTTTATTGTAGTTAGATAGATAAAATAGTTATCTATTTTTTTTAATTATTATTCCCCTTTGACTGAGAGTGGTAAAAAGTAGGTCAGGTTTAAATGCAATTGCTCTCTCTGACATTTTTACTTATACAGAGCAGTTACATGAAGCTTTCACATTTCCAAGTCCCTTGTTGCCGTTGGTATCCACTTGTTCCAACTAGATATGGTCTTTTTCTAAAATCTCTCAAATAACTGGACAGTTACCTTTTCATTTTATTCAACACTTTTTTCTTTTTTTTCTTATCTATCACAGAATGCCTAAGCACTGTGCAATAAAACTAATCCACAGAATAAGATATTATTATATCAAATTTACAATTATTTTATATATGTTTTTGCAAGTGTTCCATGAAATATCTTTAACAATAATTTAACTTTTCAGTATTTGTATTTTTCTGAAGGAAAACTATCACTCCAGTTGTTAAAAACTATCTCACTAAGAAATGGATTTGTTGCCTGGTATGAAATCACAGGAGGAAAAAAAATAGAGATGGAACTAGCAGATAGAATCCAGTCCCATCACCAAGAAACAGAATTCCCTTGTCCCACTGTAGTCAGTGGCAACTTGCTGCTGCATCCCATGCAGGGCTTTAGGCAGCCTCTGGGGTACTTTCTTTTAGAGGGAACACTGTAGTTGAGCCACACAGTTAAAGAAGCCCTTCCACCACCTCCTTCTAAGCAAATATAAATTTCATGTGAGGCACAGTTTGACAGGTGACAGCTTCCACAGACTGAGCCCTGGGTAACCGCCCTGTTGTATAAAATACTCCAACCAGGTCTGAGAGTGGTCAAATAGCTGGCTGGCAATCCATCATAGCAGGACACAAGCCTTGCCGTGCTACATCAAAGATTCAGCCATTTGACAAATAACACAGTAAATCACCTTACATGTGGCTTTTTTTCAGCTTAGGAGCTGGATGACAAATAGAGCCTGGGAAACTGGAAAACACAACTGCTTCACAGTGATACTTAGGCACCCAGCTGTCATAGGCTCCCATGACAATTCCAGATAAAAATAGAATCATAGAATCATAGAATAGTTTGAGCTGGAAGGGACTATGGAGGTCACCTAGTCCAACCCTCCTGCAGTAAGCAGGGACATCTTCTGCTAGATCAGGTTGCCCAGAGCCCCATCCAACCTGACCTTGAATGTTTCCAGTGACGGGACATCTACCACCTCCCTGGGCAACCTGTTCCAATGTTTCACCACCCTAAGAGTAAAATATTTCTTCCTTATGTCTAGTCTAAACCTCTCCTCTTTTAGTTTAAAACCATTACCCCTTGTCTTATTATGCTACAGGCCCTGTTAAAATCGACACGTATGATCATCATGGCCATAGAATATTAATTTAACTCAGTGCTCATTCTAGGCAAGGATGTAGGTAGCAGCTTTTTCATCATTGTGGCACGTGAAAGTCTCAGCTCTCACAGTCAGAACCCAATCTAAGAGTGATGCTGCTCTGAACAAAGGCATCTCAGAATGATCTCTTCAACCATGTGTATAGATTTGCTAACAAAATTCAGATCCATGATACTATATCAAACAGATGCAAAGTCTACTGCTGGTTATGCATCTTGCTCCTTCTCTTGCTTTATTTTGTGTTTGAGATGATTATATGAAACACTTTCCCTTTAACATTTGCTGCCTGCCTGTAAATGATGAACTAGATTCCAGGCACAATTTCTGCAGGTAACCAGCTGTGATACCCTGCAGTGATTCATAATACCAAAGTGTTTACGGAGATTTTTGAATTTACATGTTTATGAAGTTTACAGTGTGACATGAGAGGAAATAATTTAATTGATGATGTTTATTATACTGCAGCCATGGCTCTGAAGTGCTCAGTACAGTAAATTAATTTAGTGTGTACATCTCACTGTATGGTTGCAAACCTCTACTCAACAGGACGTTTCTTGTGGAGAGAGAAGTGTCTGAGATCAAGAGCAAGAGTGAAAATTTGTACTCTGAAAGCTATCCACAATAGCTCTCAAATGCAATTTGGTCTAAGAATTTACATCATTCAAAAATAAAAAATAATCAGGCAGGGAATGGTTGTCTTTCATTGTTATGGAATTATGTACTCTTTTGGAAGTCAAACATTGCAAAAGTGTCTCACTGCATGAGAAAGAACAGAAACAGGTTCACTAGAGAAGATCCCAAAGCAAACTGTTGTAGTAGGATTTTAGTGTAATGCAGTAGTTACTCATCCTGTCTGTCATGAGAAAGACAGTGGGAGGAGGCGTCTGTTTCTACACGTGCAACGCTAATCAGTATGAAGGACTGTGTTTTGGAAAAAACTATATGGAATAGGTTCAATACAGTTGTAACTGAAGTTGGGATTGGCCCTAGGCTTTCCATTGGTTTATGCAGGAACACTCAATGTGTAACGGACCAAGTAGTACTGCAAAGCACCATCCTGTTTCTGGAAATTGGGGGCTGGGAGGAATTTGGGAACTATGAAGAGAATTGATTTGTTGTACTTTGTTTCTTCCTTCCTCTTTCCTGACCTTTGCAACCTCCTCAAAGGGTGATCTAATTTTACCAAGGGTGGTACTGGCTCCTTGGAAACATCACTCCATAAGATGATCTTCTATGCTGCAGGCACAAGCTTGGCTCAATGGCATTTTCTGTGCATGGCAGAGGGGAATTTGCCCAGGGACTTTGCCATACAGCGTGAGTGAGGACTACAGGAGATCCCCTAGCAGTGGAACCCTTTCCCCTCTGGGATCCTTCTTTCTGAGGTTCCAGGCTGAGACCTATGTATTTCACTGGGTCAAAGATTCAAACTCATCCTGTATGCACAATAGGTCTCCAGATTTTGTCTTAGACCTTTGCCAATAGGTTAGGAAATGCAAGAAACAACCTTCGTGGAAGTCAAGAAGGAGAAAACAGTGTGGAAGAGATGACCCAGTTCAGTTGTTTCATCCCTTCCTTTGTTTTGATCTGAGGTGGTATCTTTTCCTTTGAGTACATGTGCTCCGTGCTTGTAGGAAGAGCAAGCTTGTACACCTCTGGACAACCACCTGTTTTATTCCTAGTTAGTGTTGCTGGCTTTGTCATACTAATAAGCATCTTTACAATCAGGTTAGTTCAAAAAAAAAAAAAAAAGAAAAAAAAGAAAGAAGAAAACCTGCCAGGTACTGTTATCTAATCCCACAGGCAATCACTACAGCTTGGCTTGCATCCATATGCTAGTATCTCTTGCCTTCCAGAACAAGTTGGCTTCATCTAAATTGCTTTTGTGAACAATCCCTGTCTTGTGCAAGCCCCACTGGTTGTAGATGTCTAGGAATGGTTTGGGACAATGCTGTCGAAGGCAAGACAAAATTAGGCTGGGAACATGCTAACAATTAATTTATTGGTATTTTTTTATTATGAGGTAGTGCCTTGTCCCTCATCCAATCAGGCAATATCTGTGTGCAGCTCTGAAAAACAAATCTACAGTAAGGAATACTGAAATCACAACTCTAAACATTTTTTCTAGTAAAAGGGTAGAATCCAGCACTCCCTAAGCAGCAGACCATTTCGGAGGAAGATTTGTGCTAAACAATCCCATCCACATGCTGTTCTTATGCTTGGACTGTTTACCATTCCTGTGGCTAGCCAATTTGCAGACAAAGACAAAAATGAAACAGTAGAAAGAGGCAAAATTAAAAAAGAAAAAGAGTATAGAAAAAAATTTAAAAATAACATTTTAAAATAAAGTATAGGATTGAGACGTTAGAACAGGAAAGCTCAGAGCTTGATATTGTGCAAAAGCAAACAAACAGAGAGACAAAAAAATACAAAAGCAAAAATCTAACTCTCCTCAAAAGCACTAGAAATAAAAAAAAATTGAATAGGAAAAATTAACCTTCCAGTCCTTCATTTTTTTATAAATTAGGAAAATAAATAACAATTAGATCTAGATCAGCAGAATTTTTCTGAGGTGAATATATCACTCTGGTGAAGTTCCCACTGACCAGAAAAGGTGAAATATGACCACCATTTTTAAAAAGGGAAATAAGGAAGACCTGGGGAACAACAGACTGGGCAGTCCCACCTCTGTGACTGGCAAGACCATAGAGCAGATCCTCCTGGAGACTATGCCAAGACACATGGAAAATATGGAGGTGATTGGTGACAGCCAACATGGCTTCACTAAGGACAAATCATGGATAACAAATTTGGTGGCCTTCTACAACAGGGTTACAGTGCTGAAGGATAAGGGAAGGGCAACAGATATCATCTATACCTGGACTTGTGCAAAGCAAGAAACACTGTCCCACATGACTTCCTTTTCTCTAACTTGGAGTGACAAGGATTTGATGGAAGGACTACTCAGTGGATAAGGAAGTAGCTGGATGGTTGCACTCAAAAAGTTGTGGTCAACAGGGGCATTGGAACTAGATGATCTTTAAGGTTCCTTACAACCCAGACCATTCTATGATTCCATCATTCCATGATAAACTGCAATTTAACCAATTAACCTTATTTTTTTCAAAAAAACCCACACCACTGTCTTGTCTACATTTTAGTTTTAGAAAATGTTAGTTAAAATACATTGATAACATATTTTAAAATAATTTTAAATCATTCTGCCTTCTTGCTTCATGCTTTAAAGCATTTGCTCAAAGGAAAATAGTGTAGAACTTAACAGAAAATGTCAAGCATTCAATAGCTTGTTGTTCGCTTGAAACAATCATCTAGCATTTAATAGAGAATTAGATCTCTGCTATTGAATTCCATAGGATGATTCAGGCATTCTACAGAGAACAAACTCTTTATCTATTAGTTGTCTTAGATTTTTGGAGTAATTTATAGAGAACCTCATTTATTGTGTCACAATTAAATTCTAAAGTACTTTCCCACCAGGTTACAAACAATTAACATGAGCCAGATTCTTCACTGCCTGGCTTCTTGTGCAGAGAGAATGAAAAATACTTATGATGTGATAGCATTATATACACATTTTCTATTTATTAGGCATTAATACAGAGACCACAAAATGCTTTCTCTTAATTTTTCTCTCTCTTCTTAAAACTCTGCATTTTCAGATGCTGTAATAGTTCCTCACAGATGATGTTCTGTAATCCCTTTATCATTTCAGTTGTGCTTCACTGACTTTTTTCACAGAATCACAGAATCACA
>NW_010134515.1:0-9564 GCF_000699245.1 Pterocles gutturalis
TCCCCCATTCCCCATCAAGGACGCTGTGCCAAGCCCCCCACCAGTGTTCTCCTCCAGATGGGGTGCAGCATCCTGCCGTGGAGTGGGATATTCCCCCCCCCGCCCCCAGGGGAAGGAGGAGAAACATGTTTGTGCTCCCCGGCTTTTCCTCAAAGGTTCTTTTCAAACCACAGCTCCCAGTGAGAGAGATGCTTTGCGGCATGTCTGGGCTGGTGATTTTGACTGCGGAGGACTTTTCCAAACAGTTTTTGTCTTGTGTGGCTCCTTCCCTCGCACCCCACAGCCTCCCAGCCCTTCCCACTCACCCCATCTCGCTTGGGTTCCTCCTGGGTGGGAGCCGTGCATCCTCATTTCGGAGCATCCCTGAGCTGCTCTATCCACCCTGGTTTGGCAAACGGGCCCCAGCAAAGCTGGCAGCGGGGAGCTGAGCCATCACAGCGGCCAGCTGGCTCCTGTCTTCTGCTGCCGGAGGGCTCTGCATGTCCCTTGCATGTCCCTTGGTCCCTTTATGAACCTGAACATGGCTGTGGATTTGTACTCAGGCCCCGAGCTGCAAACTCAGGCTCCTCGGAGAAACATCCCCTGTGGCTGCCTCTGCTTCCCCCAGGGGAACGTCTGGCAGAGCCCGACACCAGCCGCGGGCTGATTTATGCTGCCGCCTGAAATAAAGCGTTGCCCGTCCTGCTCTTCACGCTGGGTGAGCTGAGCCCGTTCACAAACCAGTTTCAGGAGGAAACTTCTGTGATCCCTTGGTGTGAACCAGACCTACTCAGACAGGTATGGGGGCACGCTGCTCCCCCCTGGGCAGGTCATGGGAGGGGTTGGGAGGGGTGTTCACGGCAGGGGCACAGCAGGCATGCAGGCAGCTGCGGGGGCAGATGCTCTGATTCTGCACGGGACCACGAGCAGGGGTTCCCTGTGGCTGGCTCAGAAGAAAGGGAGCAAAGGGGCTTTTACTAAGTCCCAAGTCCCCTTCATCTAGGTTGATCTGGGTGTCACCAATCTGGGTGTGCAGCATCCCATGGCATCCAGTGGGAAGCAGCGTGGGGCATGCGGTAGCACCTGCCCCACTCTTCCCACCCACTGGGTGCATGGGGCAGGGACCCGGCTGGCCCCAAATCGCAGCAGCTGGGACCTGCATGACTGTCCCTTCCACACTCACATCCTCCAAGTGATGTCTGCTGCCCCTCCAGCAACGTCCTGCCCTCTTCCCCGACCCCAGCTCCCTGCTCGTTTTTGGGGGACGGGGATCTTTGTGTGCCTGTTAAGACACGGCGATGCTTTGCCAACGCCAGCTGCTCCCCAGGCACACACCCTCCCCTACAATGCCCTTTTCATGCGCAGCGGCCGTCTGGGCAGTGAAATGCCCCTTCAGAGCCGCGCCGTGCCCGTGCCAGCCGTGCCTCTCACCGCGCGGGCGCTCTCTCGGTATGGCACAGCATCCCTGCCAGCTCCGGCGTGAGCGATGCCAGCAAATACCCCCGGACTGCAGGAGCCCACTCTCGCTCGGTGCAAACACGGCATCAGCCAAGGTCGCCGGGCATCGCAGCCGCCCGGTCCTCCTGGCATCCCCAGGGATGCGCATGCCGGTCTCTTTCTCCTGCGCTAAACGCCTGTCTCTGCTCCAGGTCACCCAGCAGCGCTGCAGTCATCAATCCCGGCCATCTGCCCTCGAGGGCCAGCACAAACACAGCCTCGTTAGGGTTAGCTAATAAAGCCACAACAACAACAACAACAACGAAAAAGAGCTAATCCCTTGGCGCTGGCAATGGGCAGCCAGGTACCATATTGCACCGGGGAGGAGCTGCGCCGGGCAGGCTGCGAGCGGGGCAGAGGAGAGCCCGTGGCCATATGGAGCCGAGCTCAGCTCTGCTGGGAATTACGGCAGCGATGTTTCCAGGGAGGAAGCTGGTGTCCCAGGCCTGGCAGGTTTATTTGCAGCCTCCAGAGAGGCAGTGCATCCTTGGGTGCGGGGAAGGGCAGGAAATGGGTTCAGGAAGAGAAGCAGCAACACAGAGGATGCTTGCGGGATCGGAGGAGTGGGCATGAGCCACCCCAAACAGCCCTGTGGGGCTGCTGTTGGGGGCAGAGAGGTATAAAACCCAGAGCCAGGCATCCCTAAGGGCCCCCCCGCGATGTGCAGAGCGTGGCTGTCCTTGATGCATCTCCCAGCCCAGTTTTGCCCCCATTAGGATCCCCCTCAGCCCCAACACTGGGGCATTTCCAGCCCGACACGTCCCAGCCCAGTGTCTCTTCCCAGCCCCGGTCCCTCTGCAGTGTGGTGGCATCATGCCAAGTGCCACAGTGAGCGGACATTCCATGGGTCACCCGGCTGCCTCCTGTCCCCAGGGCTGCCTGCAGCAGTGGGGATCAGGTCCCAGGGGTGAGGCTGCTGTCACACCACTGCCCCTAGCCAGCTGGGCTGAAGTTGGTGTCAGTGTCACACCCCACTCGGAGGGGACCTGGCTCTCAGAGAAACCCTGGATGCCCAGGGATGGGTTCTCCATATGCTTTGGTTGTCTGGACATTTTTGGAAGAAAAGCCCTTTCTTATTATCCTCCCCAAAGTCTTCCAGATGCCATCAGCCCTGAGGATCGCACCCACCACCTACGCTGAATCACACTTGACATGAAGCCATGCAGGTGTCCCCACCGTGTGCCTCTGCCTTCCTCTCTGTCACCCTTCCCTTCTCACAGGGAAGTCCAACATGACCCACATAGAATCATAGAATGGTTAGGGTTGGAAAGGATCATCAAGTTCAAACATCCCTTAGTGCTGAGCGTTGTGCTCATGTCCAGGCTGAGCAGCAGAGCATCCTTCGCTTGCTGGGCAAGGTGGAACATTTTCTATTGAGCCCCACATGCTTGCAACAAGGACCAGGGGTGTCTCAGCAAGGAGAAGCTGCTTTGGCCTTAGAGAGCAACATTGGACAGAAACACTCCAGAGTGTGACACCGCTGGTGCTGGGACTCACCGACCGGTCTGAGGTGCCACCAGCATCAGTGGATTTGGGCATGAAAAGGCAAAAGGAAGCGGGTACACCACGACTGCCTGTCGGGGTGGGTGAGGAGCCAGAGCCCATTTCACTGCGATGCTTTGCAGGGCTGAGGCTGTCTCCCCCTCCTCGCCATGCTCCATCACCAGTCACCGTGCTCCATTCCTGGTCACCGTGCTCCATCCTCAGTCACTGTGCTCCATCCCTGGTCACCGTGCTCCATCCCCAGTCACCGTGCTCCATCCCCGGTCACCCTGCTCCATCCCCAGTCACCGTGCTCCATCCCTGGTCACCGTGCTCCATCCTCAGTCACTGTGCTCCATCCCTGGTCACCGTGCTCCATTCCTGGCTCACCGTGGGCAGACAGCACGAGGATTTGTTGCAGAAGAGTGAGACGTTCGGCATCGTGGCTTCTCCCTTCAAACGCTGCCAGCCTCAGATGGAGACTCCTCAGCTTTCGCTGTCGTATTTCCCAAGGAGACGTGTGTGCTCGCCGACCTCGCTGTCATATTTCCCAAGGAGACGTGTGTGCTCGCCGCTTTCCCTGGAGCTGCAGCCCAGGTTGGTCATGAATCCTGCATCAGGTGCCTCCGATCGATGCGCCTCGCCCAGATGGACTTGCTTCCTCTCCACCAGTCTTCCCCCAGCGCCTTTCTCATTCTGCACGGCTGGACCCGCCACTGCGCGTCACTCGTTTGCTGGTGGCATCGTGCAAGGCTGGTTGGGGCTCACACCCAGAGGATGAGTGGAGTCAGAGGCATCAGCAGCCATGGCCAAGCAGGGGAGCAGCTCTGGGGATCATTTCAGATCCTGTTTCTAATGGGAAATTTGGCAGATCCAGAACCTCCCACCCCACCAGGGGTTTCCTTGCAGCAGCAGTAGGTGACTCTCCCCTCCATGGCAGCAGGGACAGGAGATTTGTATCCAGTGGCCTCAGCCGAAAGGGAACAAGTACCTGGGGATGCAGGACCAGCTCCATCAGGAGACAGAGAAAGCAGGGTCAGCCCCTGAGGCGCTGCACATGCTTCGTGGATGGGAGAGCAGCCTTTTGCCTCTGCCAAACCCTTTGCTATGGGGACAAATGGCTGATTTTTATCACATTTCCCACTTGGACGCTGTGTCACCAGCCAGAGCTCCCCAGGCAAGGGGGAAGGAGGCACAGGACTGTGAAAAGCCCTCTGAGAGGATGCCGCTGGAGCCTAATGGGATTTGGAGCTAAGGGAGCTGAGCCAGGAGCAGGAGCAAGGGCTGAGACAACCTTGAGCAAAGGGGATCAGCAGAGGCAGATGCAGATAAGGAATGGCCTCTCCTATCGGACCCCCCCCCCAGCCACTCGCCTGGGCTTTGCAAATCCAGACGGATTTATCCTGCCTCTAGGACTTTGGCCAAATAATGTCTTGGCAGGAATTTCTTGGCCAGACACAGAGGCAGCTCTGGCCTTGGCAAGGCCAACGCTGAACCTTTCAGAGAGGCCAGGATCAAGAAAGCCTCCGATTGCCTTCGACTTCCAGTGGGATGCAGGTACCAGGGCTCCGGTCATCCCTGTTCCCTGCCCAAGCACCCTCCCCCTCTGCAGCAGCCCGTTCGTGGGGCTCCAGCCAGTGAGGAGGGCAGAGGGATGCTTCCAAGCCTCGGACTGCTGCCCTTCAGCTGGCTCCCATGGCATTTCCAGGTGGCTTTGGGTCAGCGTCACCTCTGTCTGTCCCCCACCCAGCCACCACCTTCACCGGCTGAATCGCAGCCTCCAGCAGGGATGCAGTCCCACCCCCGGCCCCCGCTGTCTTCTCCAGGAGCTCACTGCCTGGCTCAGCATCTCAAGTTCTATGTTCCCAAAACGTTTTGGGATCACACCATTACCAGCAGGGCCAAGACCTGATCTCTAGGCAATGGTGGAGATCAGCTCCAAGGCCTTGAGTTGCCAAAAGCAAGAGAGGCAGAGGCTGGTGGGGCTGTTTCCAGCTGGGCCAGGCACGCAGTTGGCGGTGGAGGTAATCCCTCCCCAGGACGCCACTGACCCTGTGGCCATGGGGAAGGCAATTGCTGATGATCACAACACAGTTATGATGGGACAAGCCTCGCAACCTCCGAGAACGAGAGCCCAGCAGTCTCCGGACATCACACCCACATAAGCTGGCCGTGCCAGTGGGCAGGGACCGCAGAGCCAAGCTCGGGCATCCGCGCTGGTCTGTCACCTCTGAGCGCTTCCTGGGGTATCGATGTTCCTCCATCCAGGTGATGCTGTCTGACGATGGTCCCATAGCCCCATGGATTCAAAGCCAGGAGCAAACCTTGTGGGCTCACCCCTTCCCAGGGAGTTCGCCTGCCTCGTCCCACCACGCCTGCACAATTTAACCCCCCGCCTGCTTTTCCCGGCTGATGCTGCTTTGCTCCATCTTTCTGAGAGCCTTGGCTCCGTCTTTCTCCTCCTCCTGTCTTGGGGGAAAGTCATTCCCAAGGTGCTCAGAGCAGCGAGGCCAGAAAACCAGGGCACTTCTCCAGCTCACCTGATTGTTGGTTCCTGCCCATCTCCCTCGGTGCCTAATTAAATAGAGCAGGAGGAAAGCCCAGGAGAAGCTGCTGAAGGCACAGGAACATGTGTGCACGTTACGGAGAGGCTGGTGAGGGGCCTCATCCAGACAGGCTGATTCCAAAATAACAAGAGGCAAATGATGCCAGGGAAGAAGCAGGAGCAGAGTCCAGACCTGGATGCACACATACGACACTACACACACTTCACGTGCGCTTGCTCCTAAGTCATCTGGAGACAGCTGCTAGGCTAACCAGAGCAGAGGGCTCATCCCGGAGGCGATGCCGTAGGGACGGGCATGGCCAGGGCTGCCGGCCAGGCTCCCCCACAGGCTCCCAGTCCCCACCTGGAGCATCACCTTGCTTGTCTCCCACCCCAAACTTCAAGACAACCCTTTCTTATTGTATTTTCATCATGGTTGGCTTGAACCCAGTCCCAGGAGTGCATGTGGCATGAAAGACCATCTCCAAACCGATTTCCTGGCTGTCTCAGCCTTGTCATCCCGCAGAACTGTTGGTGGAGTTGGGTGCTGGCCCAGGGTCCGGCTGAAAAGCCCTGAGCAGACCTGACTCCTTCCCCCCATTGCTTTAGAGGGTTTCAAGAGACCCACTTCAGCTTTGAATTCTTCACCCAAATTTGCTGCAAGGCAGAGCTGCTGGCCCAGCTGCCCGGCTGGGGCGTGCTGAAGGGGAACAATCCCTCCATCAGTGCAATCACTGCAGAGCTGCAGTCCTTGGGACGATGTTGCTGCAGGTAGGGGAACAACCCAGCCAGTATTACAGAGGAATTCTGTCCCAAACACGATCCCAAACACTGCGCTCCCATGGCCAAACCAGCTCTGGTTTGGTTCCTGCTGTTGGCTGGGTGAGGACAAGCAGCCAGACTGATGGATTCACCCACGGTGTCCCGCTGGAGGTGATGCACGTGCGTGCATATCGCAGGCAGAGCCTCGCCCCGCGCACACCCGAGCTGCAGGGGAGCAGCGGAGGCAGGATCCCGAGCGCGGGCAGCACACGGTCCAGGGATGCCAGGGTCCTGCCCACGCCCGTGCACCCCTGCTTGACGGCGAGCGCTGGACCAGCTGCCTCGTGCTTTTCTACAGCCTTTGGCTCGCCTCCTGCCTCCTGCCAGGGACATCACGTGCGTTTTTCCCAATGACAAATAGTCCCTCGATGTCACCAAGGGTTGCGATGCTGTTACACTTCTGGCTGAAAGAAGCAATAAGGTCGTGGGTGGGGTCAGGCTGTTCTGGCTCCGCATCTCCCTCCAGCAGCCAGCCTGGTCCCACAGGGCTGCTCCGATGGGCGGCGAAGCCTCCTGCCTCCTGCCAGGGACATCACGTGCGTTTTTCCCAATGACAAATAGTCCCTCGATGTCACCAAGGGTTGCGATGCTGTTACACTTCTGGCTGAAAGAAGCAATAAGGTCGTGGGTGGGGTCAGGCTGTTCTGGCTCCGCATCTCCCTCCAGCAGCCAGCCTGGTCCCACAGGGCTGCTCCGATGGGCGGCGAAGCAAACTCACCAGGACCCCGTTTCATAAAAAAGGGGGCTTTGCACAAAAGCTGGAACAAGCGCTAGCAGGAGTGTTTGCTTTGCTAGGATGCTCTGGCCAGATCCAAGCCAAACTTTCCCCGCTCAGTATTTGTGTTTGTTTTCTCCCCGTTGCCTGGGCTGTTGTGAGAGATTTATCTTCAGGAGAAAAAAAGGCAGCTGCGTTTGGTGGCATCCCTCTCCTGCAGGATCCAGCCCATTTTGGGCCGTGCATGGATGAGGGTGAAGTTAACATGCGTGGCCTGGGCTGGGCAGTGATTTCCATCCTCCTCGAGAGGGTTGAAGCAGCAAGGTGAGCTCTGAGGATGGACGGGATGTCCCGAAGCACCATGCCACTGTGCCTGCATCCCGACCCTTCACATCCCCGGTACCCGCCTTGCCTTGTCCTGCCTGTGCACATGCTGGCAGCCTGGAGACCTGTTGTAGCCAGCGAGGAGGTTTTCGGATGCGCTTCTGGTCTGGTTTCACACACAGGCGCTGTGACGGGGCTGCGTGGTTTTATACAGGCGGCAAGCTCATTGCAGCGTGGGTTTTAAAGAGACTTGAGGGCGATGCTGTGTCATCATTAGTGCTGTCTGGTGGGAAGCCCTGAGCACTGCTAACCCAGACAGTTCAGCTCCGGGGTTAATTCCCGTCCCCGAGAAGCCAGCCTGATCAAAATCCCTCTATGGTTTTACCTACCTGCAAAGTAGCAGCAGAAATCCAGAGTCAGGTCGGGTTCCCCACAGGAAAATCAAAAAAAGAAATCAAAGAAACAGAGCCTGGATACAGCCTGTCTGTGATGTGGCCTTTATACCCGCTGATCTTCAAGGTGGACTCACTACAGATGGGTCTGCCCCTCCGTCAGCAGCCGTGGGACCCAGCTTGCCCTTAGCGTGGGTTCCTCGCAGCATGGGGATGAGCCCAGCTCTGGGAACCGGGGCAGGGGCTGGGGGGAAGAGCAGTGGGGAGGGCTCCTGGGTCACTGCCTTGAATTAAAACCTGGGGTTTTTTTGGTAGGTGAGCAGGCTCGACACAGGTTGACTGGTGCCAGCCTGGCTTCTGTGCCTCAGTTTCCCCCCTGAAAGATACCAGCTGCTCAGGTAGACCTACCTATGAGTCCGACAGAAGATGTAGAGAGAGGAGAGGAGACCACAGCATCCGACTGTCTCTGTTGGCATTGCCAGGGGGAATTCTTCATGAGGACATGAGATGACAGCCACACAGCACGGTACCGAGAGAGGAGTCACTGAGTTAGTTTGGCTGCCCAATTAACGAGGGGAGTCGTTACTGGACAGCTCATGTCTCTCTGTCCAGCATATTCCTGCCCAGGGCCCAGGGAGGTGAGCAGAGCTTGGCAGTGGAGGAAAAAGGATGGGTGGGGGGCCCTGGGAAGCATTCACCTCCTGCCCCGTGAACAGAGCTCGGTGCAAGCGCTGCTGTTGCAGAAATTCAAAGTAAAAGAGGGGCTCAGGACTGGCATTCCCAGAAGCGCCTGCCCTCCCGGAGAGCTCTCCCCTTCCTGCAGCCGTCCCACAGCATCCCTGCTGCCTGAGCAGGGCCCCAGTTGCTCTGCCCTGCACACACCTGCACGTGCACACACGCATAAACACACACACACACACACACGTGTGCATGCACCCACTTCCCAGCGCACATGGACACCGCCTGGTGCTTCCCCCGTAGCTTTCCTCCCACCGGAGGGTGCCCAGCACCGAGGGGTGATGCTTCACATGCAAACTCCAGGAATTATTAAAAGAAAACAGGTCGTGAACACTCCAGACTCAAGCCTGGGACACTTTTTAAAACACCCAGGCTGAAGCACAATGGGAATAGAAACTTTTCCCATGGGGGTGGGTTTTTGCAAGGTTTTGGACACCAGAAAAGACCCTTTTGTTTTTCCACCCCTGTTCTTCCTCTCTGCACGGTCACAGCTCCAGGCCCAGGGGACAGTAGGGGTGAAAACAGCCCCAATGCTGCTGCTGGGATGAACACCCCAAAACTCTTTGGTGCATCCCTGGAGAGCTGAGCCTGGCGGCCGGCACTGCTGGAGACTGGACATGTGCTGGCCCTGGAGGCTTGGCAGCAAGAGGCTGGTTAAAGCGGGAAATGCAGCATGGGAGGTCTGCAAGGGGCAGAGCTCTGCTCCGAGGGGCTCTGGGCTGGGGACAGGGATGACAACAGGGACCTGGGGCTGTTCTGGGCTCTCCCTGTGCCTCAGTTTCCCTCTCTTTGGCTATGAAACATGTGGCTTGACCAAACATGTGGCTACTGAAAATAGGTGACACACGGGTACGAGCATCCCTGTCTGTACCCACTGCAGCCCAGGACTGCACTCTGCCTCTCTGCAGCGGGCAGGGCTGTCCTGCCACCCCAAAAACTCAACGTGCTCCGGCCAGACCACAGAGCCCCAAAACATCCCCCTTGCACCTGGTGCTCTTCGCAGCAGCTCTGGCAGGGGCAGAGGCACCTTCCCACGGGTGGCAGGGAGTGAGCAGGATCGTTCCGCTCGC
>NW_010134516.1:0-18026 GCF_000699245.1 Pterocles gutturalis
CACCTGGGGGAGGTCCTGGGGGTTTTTGGTTTAATGAGGGCGATGAGCCCGGCGGTGCGGGGCCCGGCAGGGAGTACTGCGTTCAGCTGTGGGGCCCCCGACATAAAAACGACCTGGGCTTGTTGGAGCGAGTCCAGAGGAGGGCCACGAAATTAGTCAGAGGGCTGGAGCACCTCCCCTGTGAGGACACGCTGAGAGAGTTGGGGTTGTTCAGCCTGGAGAAGGCTGCAGGGAGCCCTTACAGCGGCCTTCCAGTACCTGAAGGGGGCTACAGGAAAGCTGGGGAGGGACTTCTTACAAGGGCATGCAGTGACAGGCACAAACTGCTTCAGTGTGAGTCCTTCCCATATGGGGTCCTCTGGCAACTGCTTGGCTCTGGCATGGGGTTCTTCAAAATTCACCATCTCCTTCAGGCACAGCTCCTTCTGCTGATGTGAGGTCCTCCATGGCTACATCTCCATGAGCTACAAGCGAGCTCATGGGCTCCATGAGGCACGACATGCACCACCGTCCTTCACCACAGGCTGCAAGACAGTCTCTGTTCCCAGGCACCTTCCTCCTCTCCTTTCTCCTCACCGACCTTTGTGTCTGCGCAATTGTCTCTCTCACAGCCTGCTCCTTTCTCTGCTCCAGGTTCTCTCACTGGCTCCTGAGAAACTCCCAAACTCTGAGGGGAGCCATGGCAGAGGCTGGGGCTGGTCGGGCTGCACAAGAAGCCAGGCAGGTAGCTGAATGACTGGGGCTGCACCAATCCCTCCCTGCTCTGTGCACCCTCTTCGCTCTGTTACTCGCGGAGGTGCTGATTGTCTCAGCCCTGGCCGGGGATGGGCCCAGCCTGCAGCTGGGGAAACTTCCAGCAGTTTCTCGCAGGGGACAGATTGGTACTACTGCCCCCCAGCCCCGGCTCCAAAGGCTTGGAGCCAGGGAGGAGGGAACACTTAGCAGGTACTTGAACTAGCCACCACTGTGGACCCTCCCCTGCTACCAAACAAAACCACCACACAAAACCCCAACAACTACCTACAAAACACAGCTTTTCCTGGTCTAGTATTTTGTATGGATTTGGACTTAGCAGTGAAGTCTGGAGATCAAAGGGATGTTAGTGCTTAGCTATCCATTCAGTCTCTTGCTTAATAGGAAGGAAGGAGAATATTTATGTCAAGTCTGGATTTTCATATTCTTGTCACCATTGTTACTGTATATAAAATAGGAAAGAAAGAATCACATCCTGATTTTCTCCATGTATTGCTGCTTTTTACCACACCAAGGGCAAGCCAGAGGATAAATGTTGTGATACTGTATTGATTTGGTGAATATGGAAACAACTCAAGGTCCCTGGGACTCCAGGAGGTTGCCGCCACTCTCTTTGCTTGCTGCATGCTCTATGCCATGTGCTGCTTCGAAAGCAAGATAGACTGGCCATACAGAGAGCATGCAAACTGTCCTAGATAAGCTACCAAATTTGGGAATGCCTCATGGAGCCCAGCCCACATTCCAGGCCTTGTTGAGGTGCAGTCCTCTTGACTCATTGCACAAAGTTGACAAATGGCCTACAAAGGCCTCTGAATTCTCTCTAATTCATTAGCCACAGGAAAACCTCAGAGAAGAGAGAAGGGAGTGATTTAACATAGCTCTTGGAATGACACAGGATGCTGATCTGGTGACCTCTTTTATCTTGCAGTAGGTATTAGGTTGCTTCTGAACAGATACAGGTAGCTTAAAGCTGGCTTTTTTCAAGCTTTCATGATTTGTGACATTTAAAAGCTGAATGTACATTAGGAAATAAATTCCAAGAGCAATAGCCCTTAAGATACTCAATTAACTTGTAATTCCTTTGTAATGTAAAATTTCTTGGGCAGTACAAAATGCTTTTATTTCCTTGATTTTTTTTCAAGTACCTTTTATTCTCTTCTGTACAATTCTGTTGATTGGAGACTAGCTAAGGTAGATGAGACAAGACAACATAACTGTTGTCATACTACAGCTTTGACTTGAATAGTTTCTTAGGGTTACTACATCTCTTAATAGTCTTTGGTATCTTTTTTTGCCAGCACCTGTGAAGCCTTAAAGTTAACAGCTTAAGCAAATGGGCCTAGTGTACATTGGAATTCCTTCCTAATGCAGACATGGCTGGAAGAAATGTGCTTTGTCAGCCTAGAATGGTATCTCATGTATCTCTTTTTGAGGTGTAATGCATCTTTCTGAGTTTAGCACCTTTGGTATCTGTTTCTCACAGCTGTACTTTGAGCATAATGTGAGAGCATCTGTTAGCAGCATCTGCTATCGGAGATAATTAGAGTGGGTCACGTGTTTCTTAGTTTGTTTGCATTTCCAGCCTTCTCCTGCATGTTTTCCTCTACGTAATCCCTTTTCCTCCTCATTTTCCTCTAAAAAATCCTGCCCTCTTGAGGCAACATGTTACTTCAGAGATATTGTGTTAACGTTAAAAATTCAGCCTCTTTGAATTTACCAATCCCATATTTTTATAAATCACACAGTTCATATGGTGAGTTCAGGATGTAGCTCTTCAGTGAGGTCTATCTGAGATACTGTAATTGAAAAACATGCTTAATTTAGAATGTTTAAGTGATATTCAAGTGCCACATCTTATGGGAAGCAAACAAATGAAATATTAACATAAGTCACTTCAGATCCTGCAGGTTGCTGATGCTTCACAAAGGCACTTCTTACTGTAAACTGTTCAGTACTTCTTTACTCAAGGGAAAATGGATGAAGTGAATGCTTTAGAAGGATCTTGCGTAAGCAGAAATCTTGGCTTAAAATGTTGCACTGTCGTTGCAAATTTTTACAGTGACTGTTGTGATGTCAGTGTACTTTTTTTAGGCTTTATTTAAACAATGTCAGGAGGAACTGAGCTGCTGTATAGTGTGTCACAAGGCATTCGGTAGGTTAGGCAAACCCAAACAAGGAAACATGACTTTCACATCTCCTGAGAGTTTGTTAATGAACAAGTGGTGAAGGAGAAATAGTACATCACTTTTTAAAAAAACAAATGGAGTATGACAGCCTATTAAATGTGTCTATTTTATCATTGCTTAACACTTTGGATTATTCTAGCTTTTAAAATACTTTTCTGGTAACATATACCTAATGTCATATTCTTACTTCTCTTAGTATAAATCCTTACAAATCATGGCAGAAGACTTATTCTTCCCAATATGATTATTCAAAGGATTTTGAAGATCTGAATGGTAAGAAACTTTCAGTAGCATAAATAGAAATTATTCTAAGGCTTTGAAGATCCTATGTGTTTAACATATTTGATCTTAAAACAACTGAAAACAAATTGATTTGTCAGCTTCAATTATTTCTAGTTGCTTAACAAAATTAGAAGTCACTTTACAACCTGCTCCAATTATCACACAATACTGATGTATTTTTGCTATTGAGTTCTACCAGGAGTTAAACTTATTTCTCACATTCCTACATTCAGCTTCTTTCTATTTTCCCAGTCACCTTTTATTGTGCAGATTACCCATACAGCTAGCGCAAATATGGGTCTCATCATCAGCAAAGCCTTCTTCTCCTTCAGGGTAGAGAAAAATACTTATGAGTTTTCTGTCACTACCTAGAGAAGTTGTTAATACCGTGATGCCTAGGACAAATTAAGGAATGGTGTGAATGTTATAGTGTGTGTGAAGATCTGTGGGAGGAATAATGGCTAATTAAATTGCAGGATCAGTTATGGATTTACCTGTGTTCAGTCTGTGAGTTCTTTCAAGAAGGTACAAGAGGGATATCACTTGATTAACTACCTGTTGTTTTTGCACAGGCAAGTCAGTGAGCAACAGACCTGCAATTATATTCATTGCTTTATTCCTTTTTTAAGACTGCTAGGAAGGTTGTGGAGACTAATAATTCCAGAGAAATCTTTAGCAGAATGTGACAAGTGTTGCTTTCCCTGGGGTTTTTGCCTCTTATTTATTGTGACAAGGTTGTCCCAGTTAAATGTTGTATATCCATGTTCAGCATTTTAAAAATTCAGCCAGTTACTGAAATGAGCTGAAGTGGAAGGTGTGGATTACAGTAGGCAGTAGATGATCTGTGTTATTACCACCTTTTACCAAAGCAAAATTCTGAACAATTTGTTTACAGTGTCATCTTTCCTGGCAGTTGGTGGGTTTGTCTGGCACTGAGGCTGTAGAGCAGGCTGTGACAGCAGGGCTTACTTCTCAGGGCTCCAGCTCATGAGTGTCCATTTATTTGGGATGGGGCTGTGAGGTGTGATATGGGACTGGGAACTAGGAGATAGAAGTGGTTTGTGTTTGAGAATTAGTTTGAGAACATACTGCACTCGGCTCAAGAGAGGAGAATGAATGCCTACCCACAACAATCTCCCAAGTTTCTTAGGGAGTGCAAAACATCCTGTGAGGAAGAAGTATATGTATATTTCACAGATCAAAATAACTAAAGGTGGCTATGTGTTGGAGATAGTAATCACCAGAAATGATCTTGCTTGCCTACATTGGTGTGTGTCCAATGTGGGTTTTTTTCAATATTGCTCTTAAAGTATTTAGGAAAGGTGTTCCGTAACACAGCTCAAAAGTGTTACAGTTTAGCTCCTAGTGTCTGGCTATAGCAAAAAAAAAAAAAAGGCAGTCTGGTGACTTGTCCTAGTCTCTCATTGCCTTCCCTTGGGATGAGATTTGAGTCCCAGCTTCAAAATGTGAGAAAGTTCAGGAGAGAATGGGACAAAAATAATCCTCTGTGGGTTGGAACAGTTCTAATACACTTTTGCAGTCTGTGCTGATGCTTAATTGATTTTTCGCTTGGTTGCAGATGGCTGCACCAGGGATGATGTAGAGAGAAGCTATACCTGTAGTTTACCAACAGATGCAGAAGAATGAGGTACCTTGTGACTGTCATTGTTACCATCAACAAGGAGCAAAAATAGGCTTTATTAAGGTATTTTCACCTAATTCTGTTACAGAGTTGGTAGCTACATAGGTAAGTGTAACCAAGTTCAGAAATGTGACCCTGTAAATATATATATAATGTTTGAAGATCATGGATATTTTATTTAATGTTTCTGTATCTCCTTAATACTTCGACTTAGTCCTAAAATTTCTTATGCATCTCCCAGGCTTTGGAGTACGACAGCTGTGAGGGATCAGTACAAGTCAGAATATATGGAACACTACTCTTAATTTTTGTGCCCTCTATCTTTAGTACTTTTTCAAAAAACAGGCTACTAACAAAATTACACTAATGCCAGTATAATAGTTCATAATAGACTATATTCTTTTTTGTTGAATATTTCCTAGTATGCTAGGATGATGAGATAGAATCAAATGCTAAATAAAAATAATTTCAATAATTAGTGTATTTCACTCTCAAATCTAGATGATCAAGCAGGAATCACTAACTAAAAAAACTTCCTTTTATGTATATTACAGCTTCCTACTATACTTGAACGAATAATTTAAATTTTTTCTATCTGGCTTAAAGTAGAGATCAGTTACTTTCTGATACTGCAGAAAGTGTATCTCATCAATGAATATACTATTTTATGGGGCTTTTTTACACTTCACAGCACTGGACTTGATACTTGTGGCTTCTGGCACATACCTGATGGTGACAACAGCATGGCAATGGGAAACAATGACATGAACTTATATTTGTATATAACCAGCTTCTCTTTTCTTCGGGGGAATATGCTGGACCTATAGGCAATCAGTTACAAGAACCTGGTATTGTGCTGGAAATAATATAGCTTACATAAGTCACATCTCTCACATGCCCTCCAAGAAGTTAAAAATGATGGCTTTGTATTCTTGAACAGCCCAGTGCAGCACTTTCCACTCGCACTGTAGTCATGCTTCATTATTCTGTCAGAAGACTGTTTAGCTTGTTTGAGAGATGTCGCTTAAAATAGTACCTATTCAGAACCACAGTTTACATTTCTTTTAACCCATAAAAATTTTAAATGCTAATTCATTGCACTTCTTGGTAACAAAATTTGACCTAGTTAAAATGAGACAGCATTGAAATAGTACACTGAATTAATTTCTAACAATTCATAATACACGGAGTGATTAAACATCTGTCCTGGATTGCTGCTACTTACGTGGCATAAAATGCATGCAACAAACTGTCAGATATCATAATTAATGATAAGAAGTTATAGAAATTGCTTGAGTAAGATTTTGCTTTCTTGAATTGATTCTGTGTAAATGAATCCAAATAAAAGCCTTCTTAAAGTTTTTTTTATCTGTATTTGTTTCAGAACTTTTTATTGTAAATTTACAGTTTTTGTATATTTTCTTGTATTGAGAACACAATAGTAAAAAGGCATTTTCTCCTGGACAGAAAGTAACTGCCCTGTTCTCCAGTTAGGTAAAAAGTATTCTAAAATTAGAAAAAAAAATCTGTACTAATCCTGTTTCAGATGTGGGTGTTTGTGAAAGTCTTTGTATGGAATTGGGAAGCTTTATGTCAATTTTAGCTTTAGATCATGAATGACCAATAATGTTTTGACGGTGGGAAGGAGAAAGTACAACTTTTCATTTATATTTCAAATGGACTTCATATACTGATGCTAAATCAAAACTAACCTCTGCAGCTATCAATATCGAACTGAAGGCTTTAAAAATCTAATTCTGTTATATTGCACAGACTCAATAGCTATATTTTTCTGTATTTTTGTAAATGTGTGAAGTAGATGAAAACAAGCTTGATAAAGCCGGCCATCCCTCTTCTCTGTAGTGTGTCATAATGTGCCTGTGGAGGGTGCACTGCCTCTTGTAGTTAAAGCTTTTGGGAATGTATTTGAGCGTGAGCAACAGGAGTGTACCAGGATTTCACACAAGGCAGCTGATCTGATGGATGACTGCCTAGCATGGAAGCTGTGTGAGATGTACAGTGTGCCTCTGGGCATTAGATGCATTTCTGTTAAGTGTGGGGAAATGCTTTGGGTGGAGCTGAACTCAGTAGGTGATTATGCAAAGAGTAGAAAAGATATGATTGAAGGTATTAGTATTTTTCCCACTGAAATACAACTTCAAGCATCTTTTAAATCTGATATAAGTAAGCTTGGGTACATTCCATCTAAATCTGGTAATAAATCGTAGGAACTGGAGATCAAAAGTGCAGGTATAAAATGCCAGTGTCTATATTAATGGGCATGTGCATCCTGAAGTAGGGTGCATGTATTCTTCACAGGGTAGGGTGGATGTGTTGTGAGGATATACATACAGGTCCCCTAATGGGCAACTGCTCTCTCGGGTTGTGGTTGCAAAGCAAGTATTCGATCACCTGCTAATGCTGTTGCATATTTAAGTTTTAATGACACTGTGCACAAATGCATGTAAGTTAGTGATATCCATCAGTCTATTAAGCAGAATCAAGTCTTGGTGTAACAGAATTCAGTAATACAATGGTGTATAAATTTATTTTAAATATGAAGCTTAAAATGCAGCAGAACATCTCTAAAAGAAAAAAGCCACGTGTGTAAATTACAGACTTGGAGTATCTGTGCCATTTTGATCTTAGGAGCTACTCTACAGAAAATTCTTGGATCTTCTTATGATAAGGGGCTAGTGAGATTCTTGCAAGCTTCTACTTGTGGTCTTAATGTATTTTGAAGATCTGCTTGCCACTTTCGTTCATTTGAACTAAGCCTTGTTGAACAAACTGGTCCTTCAACTGAAGCTGAAGACAGTGTGTTGTGAGGATGCAAGGCTGTGTACCAGCACTGCCACCCGTCCCTTCAGTAAACCTCCACCTCTTCCACTGCCACGCAGGATTGCTTTCTTAGGCCAGTCGCCTAAGACCTTCATTTGGATGACAGACTTCCTGCGGCTCCTCTTCCAACACTGATGATAGACTTACTGCGGCTCCTCTTCCAACACTATTTCAGTTATATGTTTCAGAGTAATTCATTCTGTTTTCATGACTGACTTGATCACTTGCCACAGTTCATAAAAGTAGAACAAAACATAGTAGATACTATATGAACTACAATCAGGTAGATGGATGGGATGTGGAAAAATCTGAACTTGCAAATATTTGGCAGTGATCAAATAATAGTTGAAAGACTGGAACTCATCCATGCTATTTTCAGAGCAAACTTTATGTGAAAGAATAGGAGAGATGGGGAGTATACTATTCTTTATCTAAAAATGAATTCGTTCTAACATTATAAAAGCATAAGAATATAAAGCTCATCTTTCATGTCCTTAGTCTGAAATCAAATTCAACTACTGTCCTTGCATCTATTTGAAGTTGGTATGGGTTGAGGTGAACACCTGGCTATTTTAGAAATGCTTTTTTTCCTCCCCCGTTGTGAACTTTTCCCATTTGACAAAGCTTTCTTTTTTAGTTACCAAGTTGGTTGCAATTCTTTTGAGTTACTGAAGCTCATTGAAAACTAAAAGGGCAGCACAAACGGTGAGGGCGGTTCACATTTTAAATATGAATATTCTTAGATAACATGGGATTAGAGTGTGGTGCTTTGTTGTAAATTAAATCCTGCTTTAATGATTAAAATAAATAGTGAAATCAGGAAAAATTTTATCTGCTTAATTGGATTTTTTTAAATTAAATGGTAGTGTAAAAAGAAACCCCATGTACATTCCCAACAGCTATTGGTGTTAGTGATTCCTTGGAATGAATACTAGGCACAAACTGTATCAAACCTAGTGACCTACATTATGGTCATGGATTAAATCTTTGCTTAGAACAAGCCTCAGATGACATCTGTTTGTCATAAACAATCCCTCAGAAATAAAATCAGTCTTGAACTTCCCATACCGGTTGTACTTCATTGGTCAGTCTGTGTTTTGTGTGTGCAGGTTAACATTTACACCAGGAGGAGTTGTACTTTGTAGCATGCTCGTGCTAAGATTAGTAACACTACAGGTCAGTGTGGTCTGTTGTGAAATACGCACAGGAGGGTTATACTTGTAGCTCAGTGATTGTACATCTCTTAAAGTAGGGTGCTCTGGACCATAAAGGCTGAGGTATTTAGAATTTAAAATGGGTAGAAAAAATTGTTAGCTATTGCTGTAGATGTAAAATAAAAATAATGCATACTTTTTGGTTTAATTTTTTGCTGGGAGAGAGAAAGAATGCCAGATTTCTAAGACAGCTGGAGAAAAAACTGAAGGCTAAACTTGGAAATAACTAATTTTCTTCTTATATCACCATTTGAATTTAAAGTTCTCATTTTAAACTCTTCCAAGGTAGAAAAAAATAGTTTTCCAGACCCCCATAGTTCACTTGGAGTAGATGTGAAGAGGTGCATCACAGTCAGTTGAAATTAAGTACTTAAAGACTCTAGCTATGCAGTCATGTGTCCTGCCTGCAGGATTGCAGACCTGGAGAAGGAAATTCCTTCTGGCCTGTAGGAAGGCTAGCTAGCTTTTCTGTAGGGCTTTGCCTTTGTTTCTGTAGACAGGGCAGGGGGAGAAGGAAAATGAGACACTGAGAACAATTTTCTCCACTAATTTAAAAGGGGATTAGACCCATGGTCTCTTGCAGGTAATTGTTTCTGGTAGTCTAGCTACAGTGCCTGTCAGAGCTGCTTTCCGTACTTGTGAGCTTCTTGGTGTGGGTCGATAATTTGGCCGTTGTGTTAGAAGAGAGGTTTCAGAGCAGCCATGGTCACGAGAGGAGGGAAGGGGCTTAGAGTTAGGTTGAGCCTGTACTCAGTATAAAGCCAGTGCTTAGAGAGGAGCAGACAAGTGACATTTCACATTGATTTGATTTGCAGGGCAAGCTGATTGTTGCTTTGAGTGTATTTTTCAGCCTTTTTATGGAGTAAAGGTTTTCCTCCTTGGTAGGTGTTACAGTAATAACAAAGCATGATGGTTAAATGTGTGAGTTATTTGCCATCCCTGTATTTTATGGTTATATAAAATATGATATACTGATGTGCTTCTCTATCTGTGAAATGGAAGTGGATGTTTTTACTGCTTATTAGGCATGCAGTGCTGTGGAGTTATCCGAGACTGCGCGGTAACTGTGAACTGACATAATCTGAAAGGTGTTATCAGAACTGTTAAAGGTTATTATTCTTTCAAGAGTATGGGTTGTTTCTTTCAAGGTTATAAGGATATTGGACTATATTTTGCATTGAAGTGAGAAGTGAGTTGTTAGATTACCTATTTGAGAACATGGAGCACTCAAAAAAGTGCACAGAAAATCATTAGGTTTGATAATACAGTAAAATTAAAAATTGAGTAGGCAATTAGCCTTTCACCGATGGAAGAGGGAAGTGATTATTAGATATAAGTATATGTGGGGAGGGTGACCAGATATAGAAAGTACAGCTGTCTTACGGTATTTGTTTTATTTTGTCACAGCCATTCATATTAAACCAGCACAGCACCAATGGGGAGCTTGGCTAAGAAGAAACTGCTGACTCCACTGGCAATAGTGCAACTCCTGTAACCACACATGCATCACACCTTCTGCTGTGCTCCAGCCTGTGAGAACTTCTGAAAATTTTAGGAAGGTTTTTCTATTAAAACAAATGTTCATGAATGTCAGTGCTGTACCTTCATAATTTTAAACTAGAAGCTGCTAAATAGTCATAAAATAAAGTTACCTGTTTTACACAGTTGTCACTAATTTCACTTTGTGGTTGAACTTCATCTGACTATTCAAGTTAGAATGGGCAGGTCCACTCAGACCTGGGTGTCAGTCCACGTTGGATGGGATGGATGGAATTTCTCTAAATTTCTGGAGAGTGCATCAGTTGTTTTTGCGTTTTACCTTATAGGGAGATGAAAGAACTGACTTTAGCCTCAACCGGAATTGTTGATATTACGTTCTTAACCTAATAACTGACAGCTTTGAAACAGATTTATATTGGTCTCTTGAATATTGAATTTCCTTCGGACTGGGGTTTTTTGTATTTTCACTTCCATTTTAACTTGAAGTTAGAACAGTGGAAAAATGAAGGAAAATATTGAAATAATTGTGGTAAGAAAAGCAGTCAAGTAAATTAATGTGAGGAACCACCTTAATCTGTAGTTACATACAAAGCCAATCAAATACCAGATTTAAAAAATGTTTTTAACAGCCATTCCACAGAACTATTAAGTATATGTGGATTTAATACATGCAGAATAAATGGTAGACACTCAGCAAAAATAGTTAATATCAAGACTAAATTACTGCTTATAGATTGAACATGAAGAAACAACTCTAGGAACACTGATCTGAAACTTTATGTGGATTTTTCCACCTTCTGAAAGAATCAATTACTTTCATAGAGAAAATAGTTCGTATGTATATGAAGCACACATTAAGTTACTGAAAGTAACTTCTGTAATGCATTAAATACATCATAGGTATTACTTGCAACCATAACAGGCACGGTACATTTTCAGAAAGGAGTCAAATTTTTAAATCACTGCAATGTCTTTAAAAATGGGAAATAGTTTTTATTTTGTGTGTTTCTGGTTTTGGGTATATGACAGCTGCTTTTCATAATTACAGGGGAAAATTTCTGCTGATAGTGAATAGCAAAGAGCTGACTAGTATGTGTGCTTATCAGTATATCAGAGTAATTAAATCTTTTTGTTCTTTTTGCAAGACAGGTTGTCTAATGCTTTCATTGTGGATTGTGTAGTGGAGCACTTTGCCATCTAGAAGGTTACAATGACTTCAGTATTATGTTTTTCTGATAGTGCTTGCTTGGTTTGCTCTATCATAACCCATGTCAGATGAGTTTTCATTATTGAATTTGTTCATTCTATGAATTAAATCAATTCATAAATTTTGTCAAGAAACAATACCATCTATAGATCTTAAGTGAACAAAATTCCCCTGCAGTGCAAACTGTGGAAAATAGTCCTCTGCTTGAGAACTAAGTGGTGTCTTTCTGCAAGACCTGCCAACTTATTTTTGTCTTGCAGCTTTTTTATTCACTTAATGCATTAGCTAAAACGATTATGAACTAGCTGTCAGCCCAAGAGTAAGTAATAACATAGCTTACTATTTTTCAAGACTCCCTCTAATACCTGTTTTTAAAAATATAAGTGTGACTTCTGTGGTGATAGTCTAATGGTAGTGCCCTCTTTGCATAGCTAACTCGTCCTCAAAATGATTGCAGCCCACATAACTCCTACCTATGCATTTATTTGGTTGTTGATGCTACAGTGTGTGAGGGCTGCACACACTTACAAATTGCCCTGCCAGTGTCTATGTGAGATAGGAGATTGCATAGGCTTTCCCAAGGGAACCTGGAAGCTTGTTTCAGAGCCGGAATTGAACTAATTCTCTTGAGCCCCACAGTAGGTCCTTAATCACAAAATCATTCCCCACTTCTCCCAAAGAGATTAAATGTAATAACTTGTGTTATTTAAAGGTTTTTCTTTTTTAACACTTGAGGTTGAGGTTTTGGGGGGAACTTCGCTTGCTAAAGAGTTACGTGTCGTTGTGTAAAATGCCTCTTCGATGGCAGGGAGTGGGAAGCTGGGGCACTGCTCTGGTGTGCACAGGGATTGATCAGGTCCTGACGGCCCCACAGTGGGTCCAGCCACCAGTGGAGAGCTGGCACCTTGCACATAAACCCTGGTCCCTCTGTGTCATGAGGAAGGTGCTAAAGCTAAACAGAATAAAGAGTGAAACAGGTGTGTACCTGTACTGGTGAAGAACAAAAATGAGGTGTGTGAAAGTGAACAGGGGTGTTAATGTTGCCATTTGACGAGTCAGCTTGGGCCTCTGACTTCACATGTGAAAAGGACGTTTAAGGGAGCTAACCAAAGCAAAACCAGTTTACACCTGCATTTGGAGACAAGTAAGGGGCATTTCTGTGGATATTTACTTCTCGAGAGAATTAGGTTTAAGTTAGTAGCCTTACTGATACAAAATTAGAGAAGAATCAAACCCAAAAGTTCTAAATTCAGCATACCTGTGCACAAAGGAAATCATGTTTGAAGCTTCACTCAAATACAGCAAAAAACCAACACAAGTAACAAACAAACAACCCCCTCCAAAGCACAAAACCTGAAACCCAAGCCTTGTAGGACATTGTCAACTAAATAAAGTGTGAACTTATAATTATTTTCCTGAGGAAATTTCAGAGCAGCCTAGAGTAGTTTAGATGCTGCTTTCGTTGACCTGCTAGTTGCAGACTCTGGGAAGTCATCTTAAGCTTTATTATAAATTAAAATGCCTCTTTCTCCTTGAATGAGGTGTTTGGGTTGAGGTATGCTCAATTTCAAATTGGTTAAAAAGGCCAATCGTCCTTCACAGAAGTTCACAGTGCTGGGCATCGTGCAGGAGCAGAGCGATGGCGTGCAGCCAAACCGCACAGGTGAGTAAAGAGAAAACCCAGCAAACAGCCTTGGCCAGGTAAATGTTTGACTCCTACGATGTTTTAAAGCAGCTGATACTGCTTTGCCTATGGAAGAAGTGGGCCGGTAGCTGGGGCATGGCACAGGAGGGCCAGTCAGCATGCGGCTGATCCGCAGCAGTGTCCCCGCAGCAGGAGGGGAAGTGGGTGTCCCCTCAAGCATTGGGGGTCCCAGCACCCACTGCCAGCAGGGCTAGGCTGCTGTTGTGAAAAGCAAAGGAGAGAGATCAAACTCCTGCTTCGCTGCTTTCACTGCTCATTTTTTAGTTGCCTGTGTCTGGAGGCGTCTCGATTCCCCTCAGTGCTGCGGGTTGTGTGCGGGGTGTAGGGTGTGTGGCACTGCCGGCTCGCTGGGGCTGGGGGAGAAGACTGGGCCTTCAGCAGTGGTCTGTCCCCTGGCCTTCAAAACTTCGTGTTACACCTGAGGATGGGAACAGGAGGCGTGGCAGGAGGCGTGTTGTGGACGCTTCATCGCTCTCAGCACATCCCTCCATCAATCTGCTGTTTATTTTCTGAACTGCGTGGTGGTGCAGTGGGCGCTTGAGGCCTGTGTCATGTTTCACAAAGATGGCGACATATTGGATGAGATTTTAACCAGAATGCTGCTCCAGTGATCAAGTAGAAAAAGGAAAGACAACTTTCATCTGTATTTAAGGCTAACATATGGCCCATGGTGCTTGAATTATTGAATGCTTTTCGTGTCGCCAGCACTACGGCTGATTTAGATGTCCTCAGGACTCACGGTGACATATTTTAAAGGCACTGTATTTGTCATCTTGGGCTCTTATATCTTCAGATGGATTTACTTTTCTGACAGAAAACTTGGATTTAAAGTGTTTTTTAGACACACACTAGTGCTACTCTGACCTGCTTTTCAACTTTAATATTGTATCTGGAGTAAATTAAAACATTTTTATTGAGCTGTAGTCATTCTGCAGAGATCTGGCAAAGTTTGAGTAAGCAAGGTGAGAGAAAGTGACTTCCTCACTTAAAATGTGCATTTTGGGGCATATAACTACTTTCTGCAGTGTACCAACATCACAGCTGCCTTTGCAGTCTGGTAGTCTCCCTCGTGTGTGCACCTAAGGTGATGGAGGCCGGAAGAGGAGCACCGGCAGCATGAGGCCGCCCAGCTCAGGATGGAGGCTGTGCCGCACCTTGCTGTCAGAGCTGCTGAGGTGGGGAAAACAGCCCTCCAAGAGGAGCCCGGGAACTGAACACAAATCACGGGGGGCAAAGAGGCACCAAAGCTGCTCTCTTGCCTGAGCAGATCAAAGTTCCACAGAGAGCTCGGTAGCTGCTGCAGCCCAACCGAGGGGGAGGAAACAGTGCCCTTGCTTTGCCTTTTGTTCCCATGGGCAAAACGAGTGTGGCAAGCTCTCTGCCTACTACAGACCAAGGCAGAAAGTGCGCTGGTCCCTTTGCCCATGTTTTCTTTTATCCTGTTGCTTGGCCAGCTAAGGATGGGCAGGTGACCCTTATGCTGGGGCAGGCAGCTCCCCTGCTCCACCTGGCAGTGCGTCGGGAGGAGGGCTCTGCTGCAGGTAAGAGCTGCTTTGTGATGCGTTTGTCTAAAGTAATCTATAAACTGCAAAAGCAGGCTTCAATTAATGCAGTTTTGCTTGTTCGTATTGTTAAAAGGCTGTGTGTAAAAACTGGGTGCTGTGGGCTTAGCTGTCTCCATGCCTTGCGGTGCCCAGGTGTGGTCTGCATCCTGGGTGGGCTGTGGGGAAGCTCAGTCCCCTGCAAGCACTCACATGAGCTGTGGGATTGAGAAAGAAAAGTTATTGGTTTATGATGGTGATTTCTAGTGTTCTCCAAATGCAGAGTGTGAGTAGGGAGGCCGGGGGGGTTATGTACCTGACTGCGTGCAGTGGTAGTAAACTTCGGTCTTTGCAACAGATGTGTTGAAAAATACAAATATTGATTGCCTTGTTAGTTGCTGAGTGATGGGTGCTGGTGGTTTAGTGTCTGAGTGCATGATGATTAGAGCTTGATGTTAACTATTTTAATGTTTTTAGATACAGTTCTGTTAAGCATTTCCTAATTCTGTATTCTTTCTCGAACTGTTTTTTAGTAGTTACCTATGATACTTGGGGTTGGGCATACACAAATACTTCGATATGGTTTTAGCTTGCTTTCTTCTGTTTTGATGAGAGTGCTGTGTGGCTACCAGCAAGAAGATGTTTCCTTTTGCAATAACAAGGGATTTGCTTGGTGCTCAATTTTCCTTGGTTTGTGGGCTGAATAAACGGTGTGAGCCTAAAGCTCTTATTCTTTCTTTTGTGCTCATTTGTGTGTTGTAAACTTTCTGATGATGTTTGTAAAAGTACATATTTTACTGGGTATTTTCCTTTTTGGTACTTCCTCATCATCCTTTTATAGTGTTTAATGGGCTGTAACGCTGTTGGGGGTGTAAGTGGAATGTGTAGAGGGAAGACAGTTTCCATTCTCAGGTCTGTTATGAGTTAAATGATGTGCACTGTTGGCTTGACGGTACTTAAGCTACTTTGATGTCTTAGCAGGTTCTTAATATCCCTTCAGTGAGAACTAATCATTCAGGAGTGCTCACTGCCAAATTCTGGCATCCTCTGTAATCATAATTCCTGATTTCCTGGGTAAATTTTAGACTCAAGTGTTAGTAACTGAGAACAGTTGAGTTCTGATTGATTTAAGGTGTGTAAGCCATGTTCAGTGCTGGTTTTATATATTTGGGCTATACTAACAGTGATAAAGCTGCAATATCAAATATTTAGAAGATGCTGAACTGAGATTCCAGTTCAGTCCCATCCCTGATATGTATGACGATTATGCTGTGTTCCTTCGTTACAGTTGTCTTCTGCTGTGTTTGTTCACTTCTTTGCACAGGATGTTTGTCTCAATATATCTGGGGTGTTTTAAAATCAAAGCTGCCTTATGTAATAAAGTCAGAGGGTGTTGCAGAAGTTGGAAGGCTCTTCATAAATCAAAGTCAGCAGCAGACACTAATTCTCTAAGCTGTGTTAAGCCTGAGAGATCACAAAAATCACGATGCTTTTCCTGGAGTTTCTTGCCTGTCACAGCTTTTCCTTGTAACTTTAGGCAGGCAAACCATGTAAAAAGTGTCTGTAACTGGCTCCTGTTTGTGTAAGGATTTTTTCATTTTGAGTACCCAATTTGGTATGCTGGTAATGGGTACCCCAAATCCTTTGAGACTTTGACCTCAATGACAAGGGACAGAAGTCAGAGAAAAGTTGGAGGAAACAGGAGGCTGTGTGCTTTCATGGTAACCGAAGGCACTCCCTTAGTTATACTTCCTATAGTAAAAAAACCCTGATGGCAAATAAAATGATGCATTGCTCCTTAGCAAATAGACAGTCAATTAGAGAAGTGGTGTGTCTTCATTTAAATATGTAATCTTGTAATCGGAGAGTGTGCCATACTGCACATGGGTGTTGGAGAGACCTCACGGTGGACCACGGACCTTCAGCTGGGACATGTCCTAACGTCTGAACACTTCGTTCTACATCCATAAAGCTCTGTGAGACTTCCTAGGGTATGAAAAGCAAACAGAAGCATCATTGTGTTGCTTTATTTTATGTAGTAGTAGTATTGCTTTACTTAATTTAGTCGCACCTTCCAATGCAGTTCATGGAACAGTTTAGTAACTGGGTCTGCTTGGGTCTTCTCTCTGACTTTTGTAGGGCAGAGTGCTAGACTGTGTAATTTGAGTAAAGTAATTAAATGTGTTGAAGCAAGACACAATGCAAATAGAGTGAATGGAAGTAGAAACTCTTATTGGAAATGTATCTGCTGCCTCTTGTGAGCTACCCTGAAATTGCAACAGTGGATCCCTTGTTTCTCATGGAAGCTGTGAGGTTTCAATCCTCTTCATCTTTTGCTGTAAACACTTAAGCTCTTGGGTTAAATCTTACTGAGATTTCTGCTGACAACTGTGTGGAAACTTTGTATGCAGAGACAGGCTGTGGCAGGATGAGTTGGTTTGTCAAGCCAAGCACAACCTGCGCGCTGTAGATTCAGTCCTTCTAAATGACAGGAACCCTTTTCCTGGTGAAACTTTCAAACACCCAAGCAGCAAGGTAGTAAATAGCAAAGGCTTTGTTTCTGTCTGAGTCAGTTGGCTACGTGGGCTCAATCAGCTGGCTCTTGCTGCACATCTGGGTATGAAGAAGCCAAGTCGTGTTTCAGATGGGAGATGGTGCTTTGGAGCTGCAGCTGGAAGACTTAGTGCTGCGCTGCAGTGCAAGAAAGAAATACAATCCTTGCATGGCTTGTTTTTCTATAAAGGCTGACAAACCCGGCAGTGCAGCAACCCTGGTGGGCTAACAACCCTGGCAGAAACTACACTTTTACTCATCCTGTTTTTGGAGAAAAAAAATACTAGAATTGCCTGTTTGAGTCCACATTTTAGGGAGGATTTGGAGATACTTTGGGAACCTGTTAGAGACCACAGAAATGAGCCATGGCTGTGAAAACAAGCCTCATGCTGTTACGGTTCAAGAGATTGATTTTTCTCACAAAAGATGATTGGATGTGATACGAGTGTCCAGGTACCTCAGCAGAGGAAAGACATCCAACAACTGGGGAGCATTTAACCCTTGCTGGGGTTGAGCCGTTGAATCGACAACTATTTTTTTTTTCTTCTTCCATCCTTGCCAGGATTTGCCAAAACCACTGTTCCTCTTGCAGCCGGACAGAG
>NW_010134517.1:0-17920 GCF_000699245.1 Pterocles gutturalis
TTAAGCAGTCTGTGCTTAAACCATGACACCTAGTAACCACATGTGGTATGAAGAACTATCAGAATTTGTTCATTTTAAGATTTCTGTTCATTAGTGCTATTTCATACTCAGTCCTTGTGTTGGAACACAGCACACCATCAATTAACCCCTATCCACCTTCTCCATGACACTCAGATTTCTGTCCTCTCTGTCCACACCACAGTCATCTTTTCCACACTAAATATCCTCCTCTATCTAGTCATACAGAAGAGGCTTCATACCTCTAGTATGAAATGAGTAATTCTAGTTAACTTCCTCCATACCCTTGTGAGTGGACCATCCAGCTGATGTTCCTTGAAAAGAGATCCTGAGTTTGTCCTGTGCTTTCTCTGCACTTCTGTGCTACACAAGCAGACCATAGCACACTTGGGTCCTGAGTTTGTCCTGTGCTTTCTTTGCACTTCTATGCTACACAAGCAGACCATAGCACACTTGGTACAGCCTCCTGCCTTTTCAGAGGCATCATACAGCCAGTGTCATATCAGGACTCCAGGAACCCTCCCTACAAAGGCCCCGAAGTCACCTGTCCCAGGACAGATTAAACCTGCAGACAGCCTGACTTTACAGTGCATTGTGGATGCCAGGTGCCAGGTCTTAACAGTATTCTGGGTTTCCACGATTAGATCCCTTGCCAGAAGTATAATGTAGATACAGTATTGCAGAAGTGTTGATCCAAAGGCATCTGGATGTGATCCCACGCCCCTCTTACCTGAAGGACTTCCATCAATACTCAATCAAATCTTCTGTGGCTTTGTCCGGTCCAGTTTTCAAAACCTCCAAGGATATCACAAAACCTCTCTGGGCACCTGTTCCAGTGCTGCCCTGCCCTCCTGGTGAAACAAATTTTCCTAGTGTTCAACCTGAGAATCCACAGCCATGCTTTGTGGCTCTTGCCACTTCTTATATCATTGTACACCACCAAAAGTATTTTGCTCCATTATCTTTGCAACTGCCCTTCAAGCAGCTGCAGGCTGATGTTAGGTGCTGATGTTAGGTGCCCCCTCAGCCTCCCCTCGTGGAGTACACGGTCCAGCTCCCAGACATCTTGGTGGTACTTCACTGGACCTTCTTTAATTTGCCCACATTCATCCTGAACCAGAGAGGCTTAAAACTAGATACAGTGTCCTAGTGGCAGCCTCACCAGTGCCAAGGAAAGGGGTGAAATGCCTCCCCTTGGTCTGTTGGCCACACTCCTCCTAAAGTGGCTCACCATATAGTTTGCCTTCTTTTCAATTTTGGCTCATATTCACACCAGAGTAAATAATCCATCATAAAGCCCCATCCTTTTCAGCTGCAGTCAACATGTTTCTGGCCAAATAGCCGGTTTTAGGAAAAATTTTAATAAAATATATCATAATATTTTTCAGGTGTGACAGCAGTTTTCTAATCTCATGCTAATCTAAACAGTATGTTGTACAGATCACTACAGTCTTTTCCTTTAGGAACTGTGTTTTCCAAACAGGAGCACAGCAGCCATCACATACATAATGAAACAAGGTAGTCCCTGCTTCAAAAGAAGAAACTTAGGAGGTATTGCACAGGTACCGAAAGTAGACAGGTAAACAAGAGTTGACAGTGAGATATTGATGTTTTAGGATAAAAAGCAGCAGTTTCAACGTCACCTGCCTAACCATTATATGTTAACGGTCTTCTGTGTATGATCAAAGTAACTGCGGCTATAAAAGTGTCATGAAGCAACTCCTTTGGGTTGCCAACCTCACATATGACATCATTTTTCACTGAGGCTAATACAAAACAGCATGGCTTCTGAACAGGAAAATAAATACCCCAACAGAAAGTCTTACCAAGGTAAGTTAATTGGAAAGAAGGAGAAGCCCAAACATCCAGAGGTTCAAAGCATTCTCTGGAGTTTCAGGATGATTCCCTGGAGCACCTCTCAGGGATTTGCTAGCCAGGAAACCTACACTCATATGAGGCAAGAGGGCTGCTCTCACCTATGCAGTTAGCCTTTAGTTTGGGACTGCCTTTGTGAGAGTGCACCTGGAAGCCTCCACCAGTTACATGGAATTACACTATCTTTTTAACCAAGCTCACCGATCATCCCAGCAGAAACACATTACTGCAGTTCCTGAAAACCTCATACAATTAAACCTCCTGTTGACACAACTTCTAGCATTAAGGATGACTGGGGGTGAGAAAATGAAAAGCTGTAACAATTTCTGTGAGAAAAATCCATGACAATTTATTATGAAAATTTGAATCTGGATGCATAATGTCACTGAAAAGTCAAAAGTAGTGAATATTTGGCACAGCTACTTTTACAATACTTACAGTATAAAAAGAGGAGGCAATTATTCAGATGATTAGTCCAATCTCTCTCAGTGGCACTAGAGCACAATTTTCTTTAAAAAAGGCTATATTCATAGGAATCAGAATAAATCCAGACCCATAATAATGTTACAACATTCACTGAAAAAGGAACAGAAGAAGCCGTCTGGTCATATTTCCAACACAGAGTAAGTGTCTCATAAACTGTGAAATGGCAAAAGGTAGACTCTATGAATTTCCTCTCTGCTAATCCAATTTGGTTTTAGCAATGGTAGAAAATATAATTATCAAAAAATAGCAAATTATTTTGAGACTGGTAACATAAACAGTCTCTTGCTCCAAATGAATCTGAAAATTGAAACCACTGCATTTTCATCTCTATGGATAGAAATCACTCTGCTCCTGCTCTAGTCACAATTAAAAACCCCAGAGCCCTCAATGTTCAAGGCAGGCCATATAAAGGTCTGAGGAGCATCCCAAAAGACCAGAGCAAACAGAGTTTAAAAGGGAAGCAATCTTCTTCACTCCTTGACTACCAGCTTCTTGTTGCTGAGGAAAGAGGCAAGTCTCCTAACTCCCAATATGATATCTCTGTACATTAACTAGTTAGAATAAAGGCTAAATTCAAAACTAAGTCACTCAAGTAGAAATTCAGTACCTAATTTACTGCAATATTAGGCCCCTGGCTCCTATTCTCTTCAGTTCATAAATGCAGATTGGCTAGAGGGACTACAAAACACAAAGCAATAACATAAACTAAACTATTAAAGCAAAGGACACCGTGTTCCTTTCATTCTCACACACACCCACACACATACGCCCACACATACGCAAAAGCTCCTCAGGAGTAAGAATTCTGAAATGTGAAAAGTCCAGTATACAACAAGGCTGTAAAACAGACTTACTGTCTTTTTATGTACATGTCCTGTGTCATTAAGCAGCTTTCCTAGAAAAAAAGGCCATGACATCTACATGCCTTTTTTTGCTGCTGGAGAAGTAATTGCTTTTTCAATAGAAGTCATTTCAACCTACTTGCTATACATTGAGTGACACATTGGACAAGTAATTTTATGTTCCCACAACAGCAAATGAGAAAGGCAGCAGAGCAATAGAGTAACCACAGGACAATCCTTCTCTCCCCTTCAAATTGTTGCATAGAAATCACTAAAAACAACACAGTCTCCAGCTATTGATTTCACAGTGGACCATATTCCACCTCTTTGCAACAGTCCTTGTCTACATTGTTTTTAAAAGGATTGCAAATGTCTAGAAACTTCAGCAAGAAAGTTGTTAAGGTTTGCTTTTACAGTGATCCCTTTAGCAATTAGACAGTTTTACCACTTGGAAAGAATTTCTTGATCATGTCAGAGGCCTGATTTGCCCTTCAGAGTTTTCCTGCCTTACACTAGCCCTCCATTCAAGCATACAAATTCAGCTGTGAGTCCCATTTACTAAACCGTCAGCTCAAGCTGGTAAAGTTACTCCTGGATAGCACTTGTCAGCTATATCATTTGCACAAGAATAAAGACATGTACTTGTACACAGGAAGCAAACCAAAGCTTTTGGGACCTGGAATGCTTGAAGAGTTCTGATAAGTAGAGAAAGGACCACAGCGCTCCCACTGAAAGGCAGAGGAAAAAAGGGTAAGAAAGTCTGGATCTGTCACCTCCATACTGGACGCTGCCGTGCAGAACTGGATTCCACATTGAGCTCATATTGCACCATTCCCCAGAGAAAGAGAGCTCAGGAAGGCCAGCTTATTCACCAGTTTATTCAAAAGCATGCAGCCTCTCCCAAGGGTTCTCTAATGTTTGGCTAAAACCGATTCAGCCTGCTGAGGAGAGGAGTTAAAAGTAGGTTTATTATTGTGCGTTCCAGTTTACTTTCTCTCCTCGTTCATGTCCTCTTTCCCAAGAGAGTCAAGCACACGTGAACAGAAAAAAAAGGACAGATCCTTTTGAAGAAGCCAGTTTATAGTCACAATGTGCATTGACAGTCATAAGTGCACAAAAGGGAAAACAAAAGGTTAATATCGAAAGCACACAAAAACCAGTTCTAAACGCACAATTTTACAGGACAGGCAAGCAGAACTTCTTACAGAATAAATCAAAGCAATGAAAACAGAGAAAGGAACATGCTGAAACCCATACTTCAGTACTTAGATAAAATACATACAAGATTTAAAGCACACTTTGCAAGCAATTCACTAACTGGTTGCTCAGATTCCATGACTTTTCATAAATAAAATCACAAATATGTAAGGTAAACATCCAGATGCAGTACGTCGGTTTTCCCATCTGCAAATCCAAGTCTAAAACAAATTACTTGCCTTCTGTGCTTTGACTCAAAATTAGAAATAAGTAGAGCTGGTTCACTTTTGGCTCAAGGGATTGGCTTTGAATTGGCTTGCTGAGCTAGAGAGCAACAATAAGCTTTCTGTTTGTAGAATATAATCTTAAATTTGGCACTTGTTCTCCCTGCAGTCCTCTGGCACAATGGCATCTATTCAGACTGCCTACTTTAGTTGCCTAACACACGTGCTGAACATCTCAAAACCGGATGCCTGGCCACAACAGGCATCAATAATAAAATAATTCAAAGTACCCAGCTCAGGGCTACTTACTACTACTGTGGAAACAACTAGGCCTGAAAGAAGGCTCCTGAAGAATGAGTCAAAGCATTAAAGAAGATGCCAACTTCCCCCTGCTGCCTGGAAGCCCCCTAACAACGAAGAAATAATCCTGAAAGCTTCCTTGTGAGCGCTAGCACGTCACTGAATCAACAATTGTCCAAAGGAGAGGAGAAGGGGGGCTACCAGGAGGCACATCTCTGAAAGTTTTGCATTAAATGTTTGCGTCTGCCTGAGTTTGGAATGATGAGACCTCTCCTGTGGGCTCCACATCACCAAGGTGCCCCTTTCTCGTGCTGCCTCAGCGAGCAGAGTGCTGGGTCAGGGTGAGCAAGACCTTCTGCCTTCCAGCAGCAAGACCTTCTGCCTCCCAGCCACAAACCCAGGGTCAAGGAGGAGCTGAGCCCTTCGTCAGGGATGTGCTATTTGCTGCCTTCTTAGAGGTTGTCTAGCAGAGTTCATTTTTGCACAATCTCACATACCAAGGCAGCACAGTGGATAAAGTTCACTGAGCAGTGTGTATTCCAGCCTCCAGCTACAACCTAGGAGTTGAAGCACTGCTGGCAACTCAGTGAAATTTTGTTTTGATCCATTCTATAACATATATATGTATATATAGACACACACCATAAAATATTAATATACATAGGCTATATATTTATATAAATTAAAATATAGAGATTAACCATTATGTCATATGAGTTACAAACAACTGCATTTATTATAAATATGTATATATTCTACATACGTAGTATATGTAAACTGAAATCTCATTCAGAAAAATCATAATGCAAAGGTTTTTTTCAAGCTTTCTGGGCTCCAGTCTATAAAGCACCTTGCCATTGCAAGAAAACCTTTATCCCCAGAATGGGATGAACTAACTTAATAATAGGGTTCAATAAAATATAGTGTTGCAGTGCAAATCTCATCAAGAGCTGGGATGATGTAGGGCAATCAGCTAAACTGAACCTCTGCTTCCTCTGTTTTCATTTTTCGGTGTGAATAAATGTAGCATAAACATACAACAAACATAACTCTCGCAGCATCTCCAATCTTGTCTCCCTGGTTTCTGATTGAATTGTTTCATTTTGTGACTTGCTTTTCCCAGTATCACTATTCTAAATCAGTGCAACATACAGGCATTGCACATTAAAAAATTGTAGGATGTACAAATAAATTCTATTCATAGTTACAGCGAGTCACATTAAAGCTAATCTGGTCCGGCAATAATAATCTGTAAAAATATCAGGGTGAATTTTATTCATTAGCAGAGGCAAATATAGAACAATTTAACTGGAGCCAGTGGATACTCTGAGCTTATATCATCACAAGCAAGTACAGAATGTGGATTGCCACCTAATACTACTAAGAAAGCTTTAGCAGTATTTTGCCCATTTGGTGAAGTAAAATATTTTTCAGGTTGCCATCAGTATACCCGAAGGAGACTATAAGACCCACAGCCCTTTTCTTCAAGAGCAACAGTATGCAAAATGTGACTATATATCCTCTGACATGTGTCACATATTCACCCCAAGAGTCTTCCCACTGCATCTTTTCTAGAACTTTTCTTTGTGTTTCTGTTTTCCCATTAAATAGTACTTTCTTCCCTTCTGAAGTTGGGGGTTTTTTCAGCAAAAATATCTGAACATCTGTGGCAGCATCAGAAAGTGTTTTGTGGGATCTTACGGTTTTTGGCCACAGGATACTTTCCCTCCTAGGATGCTACCTGCTTAGAGCCAGCTTAATCAGCAAGTAAAAAAACCCCCAAATGCTCAGATGTCATAAAAGTCTGGTTGCCAAGTACAGACATCCCGCAGATCTGGCCATAATCATTTGTGGACTCAATGTCTTTTAGGCACCATAAACAAAATTCATTGTCTCAAGGATACTAACCAGAGGTCATGAAGAAAAATCTAGATGATACAAAATTAGTCTGCACACCTTAGCAGCACAAGTTGCTTTACCCTCAAAAACTAGCAAGTGTACTGCAGAGAGAAGGCTACAACTTATAGTTATGAAATCATGCAATTCAAATTACAGAGCTTGTAAAAAGTGAAAATTACCTTTGAACATTAAGTCACAAAAGTGAGATGATTGGCATTTACTATTGATTCTTGTGTCACACCACTGAGCTGAGGTAAGGTGAAGAACTGGTCATTGCGCAGAGCCAGTTGAAAGGCATGGCTCATACTCCAATATATAAAATACAGTGGGCCATATTCTGGCTGCAGATTTTGATCTGGCTTATTTCCCTCTTCAGCCATGCCCTGTCCCTGGGGATCACCTCCTCATTGGTACGTATTTTGTACCAAGACATATGCACCTCAGCATCGGTATCTTGTGTCTGTGATCTCTGCTTGCTCGCAAGTCACCACCAAGTCCTCCAATTCCTCCACTTCACGCCTGCCTATCCTCATCAAAGTTTATAATGGGTTTATCGTACAAAAACATTGCCCAGACTAAAACTATTCTTCAATACCACAGAGGCCTGAAATTTGATTGTTGTGGGAATTCCTCCGGCTTTGCAGCATTTAAATTCTCAGCCACGATCCCGTGTTAATGTAGAAGTTATTGTGTCTTGAATAGGTTTGTGCCTTCCCAGAACAATGTTAGATTAGAGCTTAACACTTCTGTATCGCCCAGCTTCTTGTCGCATGGGGTTTTTTTGCAAAATTAAATCCAGCTTTGCCTAGTACATACTAATGAGTCCAAGCTTCTTCTGTTTACATGTTGGGAGTTTCCTAAGGCTTATGTTACAGGTTGGAAAGTCTACTGTGTATTCTGTTTAAAAGAAAGAACGAAAAAAGCACAGCTGAAAATTAAGTCCTTAAGTAAAAAAGACAAAACTAGGAAAATTCCCCAGCCCTCCAATTAAGAGCTTGCTCATTCAGGCCTCGTACGTTGCCAGCAGACTACACACTGATAAAACCAATTTTGGATTATTTAGAGTAGAGCAAAAAATTCAGTGAGTTTAGGGAGCCAGCATGAAAATCACTGGCATAATGACAAGCTCCAGCAATAAGAAAATTCAATTAAATCATTACACAGAAACATAAGCACTGATGGAATTTCCACAGCTTTAATGAGGCCAGTATGGAGTTCATGACCTTCTATGAAAAGTGCATTTAACGATGATGGGCTGAGCCATTGAGTGCCATTATTTATTTAAAGTCCTAAAAAGGAGCTTGTCTTGCACTCTGGATGAGTCTAATCAGCAATAAAAAATGACAGCCTAAATAAAAGACATGTCTCTGCCTCTTTCAGCCTCTCCTTTACTAGCACCAGAGAAGAAAAAGAAAATATGAGTTTTGCAGCATTCTGACAAACTGAGAATGAGTCAACTGTTGGTGAATGAAGGGCAGAGTTCAGGTCCATCCATGGGTCATAGCAATGCTTTAAGGGATGTAGAAGAAGGATTATTTTCTTATTTCAACAATTGCTAGGGAAGTTATCAAAGCAGAAAGAGAACAGAAAGCGAACTGAGGTTAGGGTGTACAAGAGAAAGAGCCATGAATACGGGAAAAGAAACAGGGCAGGAAGCTCCTGAGTTTCGAAATAAAGCATGACCAAATAAATCCAACATATAACTGGTGATGCATTTAACGGTGGATAGCTGAAAATCAGAAAGGCTATGCCCATACTTGTAAATCAAACAGCACCAAGGCACATTTCAGACTCATCACTGCCAGGCTCCATTCTTTACACCATTAAGTTGTTAGTGATCCCTGGTAAAGTTCAGGACCATTTCAACTAACACTACCCAAAAATTTCCAGTTATGGTGGAAAAGTTAGCACAAATAGGCAGCTGACATGCAGCAGCTCATATTAGAGAGGAGGATGGCTTAGCAGTGTGGATGCAGGGTGTCCCCTGTCATTCAGTAACAGCATCAGGCAGCACTCCCAGGCAGTTTCAATTAATTGATGTAGATATAGTTAGAATGTCCATCTCTGTTGCTCCAGTCACAGGAGTTGTACCTGGCCTCATTTCTGCTCCCGAAGGGAGAGAGCAGGAGGGGATGAATTTCTGTCCCAAGTCACTTTCTGAGAGTGCAGGATACTGGTATTTGTTGCAGGGCCCAAATTGCTGAGTTCTGGGAGCATGGTCAGAGCTTTTACAATAAATTCAATCAAAGCTGGAAAAAATCTCAGCTGAATGTGTCACGAGATTCTTTGCATGGTCATTTTTATTTCATTTGGCTTACTTGGCTTTCAGATCAGCTCTTGAGAATACAAAGTACTTTTGACTCCATATGAAGTCCTCAAGTCAAAATGTTATTAAGACAAACGTGAAGTCCTTCTTTAGGGAGTAAACAAAATCAAATCCAGCACCAAGAAGTAGAATCACTTACTTCAGTGCACATGGGAGAAGTTAAATGCTGTTAAAATAAACACACAGCAGGTAAACACAGCTCTCAAATTACATTTTTAGAGATGTATTTTATTAAGGTTAATATTGCTCTTAAAGTTGTTGTGGAGAGCTGGGGAGAAAAGAATCTTTGGCTTTCAAAAAAAATGTGCTTTGCAGCCTTCAGAGGATCTTTTTTGATTTTGGAACTTTTAGTGTCTCCACCCACCCCTCTTCCACACACAGCCAGCACTTTTGGTTGAGTGTTTACTGAACAGGTATACATTACCCTGTCACATAAATACTGTTCTATTGACATTCCCCATGCTAAATAAGCCTTTCTTTGGCTGTATAAAATTCACCACATAATAGTCAGTGTTTGTAGAAAGGTGCTAAATAAAGAGAAGGAGAAAAAAAGAAAGGGAGAAAAGTGCTGCAAGCAGTTTCCCATAATCTTCTTCTTATTGTAATTATTACCACAAAGCATAGCAAAAAATGGTCCAGAGAAAAATGATTTCTCTAACATGGCAAAGTTATAAAGGTCTGATTCTGATTTTCTGATATTCATCAGTATTAGTACGAATAAAGTCAGCTCCTTAGTATTTTACACCCTCCTCATAGCGTAAATGACAACACAAGATTCAAAAGAGTGGGAAAACTGATGCATTTGGGGACATTAACTTTATTGCCTGCCAGATCCTGATCTTGCCTGTTTTCAGTGTTCCTACTTCCAAGTAAGCTCTCAGCCATGCTGTTCTCATCAGAATCTCTGTTCTCAAGTGCCTCCATGCTGGAGGGGACAGTTTGCAGACAAGACAGTTTGCTCAGGAGGATCCTGTATATTGTGTCGACTATGGCCTCTCCTCCTTCTTTAAAGAGCAGAGAGAAACATCTGTGCAATAAGCCTGATATTCTGAGGAGCTAAAGGTTATTACTAAGAGAAGCAAGGCAAGAACAGAGAAAAAAGTAGGATAGGTCCAGGAGGGGACACTGGAGAAAAACAAGCCCTGAGTTGCTGTGCTTTTTATAGATGCAGAGGGATTGCCATTTAAAAGTTGATGTTTGCCAAAGTAAATCAAAAATTTATTAAGGAAACAGTCTGCTTGGGTGGAAAAGTGGAGCTTTTCAGAAGTGATGATGTGCTTACCTGGAGCAAATGGAGATTATTTTCTAAATAATCATCCATTATAAAAAAGTGAAAACAGACCTTGATACAGCATAGTCAGAGCAGCTACTCTGCACTGCAACATTTGGAAATAACTCAGGTTTTCCAACATTTGATATCTGATGTAGATCAGCTTCCTCCGTGCACTTCTAAATGAGCTACAGCAATTGCTATAGGAAACACCAGTAAAACAGGTTGTGTTGCACAATATTCTGACGAATATTGTGCAACACAACCTGTTCTGGGGCGATTTCTGTTTTGTCTTACTGATGGGGGGATTCCTGCTTCGTCTTACTGCTCTAGAGCAGATTATCATGCAAGTGTTTGCTGCAGTGCCTGATTATACCTGACTGAAATATAAAAAAGCCCAGTATGTCCTTGCCAGGAACCATGATCATCTAAAAAATTCTAATTGCTGTGGGTTTTTTAATCCACAAAAAGGAATCATGCCATTTTCGTTTGAATGCCATTACTGAAAAAAAAAACCTTGTGAGAGAAATTCTCAGTGTTTGTTTGCTTTGAACAGCCAGACAAATTCTGCCCCAGTAATATCTCTGCTGCAGATGAACAGTTTAGAAACCAGAAGGCAGAATACAGAGAAAATCAAATGACAACTGCATAAATGTCTTCTTCCCGTTACTGAGACTGGAAGCTGTTCCTACAGATATTTTGTGAAACTTTTCCCCCACCTAGTTAGGCACAGAATCACCTTGGGGTTTTTGTCTATTTGTGAGAGTCCTCGAATTTGACATAGGAGTGCACACTGATGCAATTCTTAGAAAAGGCTCATTCAAGGGTATTTAAATGTTACCTATATATCACATGGTTTTAAAGCATTAGAACAGCAGGTTAAATGTAATTAGGCTTTGGAAAAAAAGAGAATTTTCTACAGCTGTTCTTCTCTGATGTCACTATTTCTTGTAGTTTCCAGTTCAGCTTATTTGTTATGTTACAGAGCATGACAATGAAAGCTCTGCTGTTCACGGTCAAGGAAACAGCTGCGAATAGCTGGCATATTTTATAACCATTCTTAGTGCAGGGTCTAATAATTTGTGTGAATTACCATCAGAGCTGAAAATTCTCTCCTGTCAAAGTGAGTTGACAGATGTTTTGTCTTTGACATATAATAGCCTACATAAGGACTGGACGTTTTTGTCACAATTTAAAAAGTACAAAGAGGTAGTGGCGAGATGACCAATTTGAAGAAATTAAACCACTGAAGAAGTTCAGTTGTTGTCAAAATGTGTAACCAGAAAAGATTTGATGAAAACTAGAATGCTATTATTTTTACAGCTATAGCAACAGCATTAAGTAGCTGACAACTATATTTCCAAATTATCTAACATTTATATCAGGGTCCCATTCCTCTTTTCTTGTATTAGCTTATTTACCCCCCTGCTTCAACCTCCTTTATAAATATGCTTGCCTTTACTCAGCCCTACACTCCTGCTCCTCCAAATTGCAGGCTCTCTCCCAGCCCTCCTGAATGTAGCAACTATTACCCCTTTTTTTCCAAACAAATCCTTGCAGTCCAGGCCACACCAGCCCTGTCCATCCCAGCTCTCTGCATTGCAGTCAGCACCGCAGCCTCCCAGAGGGGTACCTGGCACCTTGCCTTGCCAGACCTCCATATCTTCCTAGCCAGCTCCCAGCGCATCTACCCAGATCATCCCAAAAATCACTCTTTTCCATGTAGCACTGGGTCTTATCCTTTCCTGTTTCCATTTCTGACGCACCCCCCCCAGCCACACTAACATCCCCCAACAGAACCGTGCACCCCTGCCACCACCACCCCTGCCTTGCCCTTTCATTGCTGGGGTTGTCCACTCTTGCCTGACTTTTCAAATGTTTTAAATAAAAGTGGTATTCACAATGATTTTTAAATGCTTTATGAATTAAAACATTTTATGTTATTATCTTCCAGGCTCTGTCATCAAAATTCCTGAAGCAGCAGAGATAGAAAATATTAAGAGAAAAACTTCTGGCTGTGCACCAGCACAGTGCAGCTAGCATTGTGCTGCTTCTATTTTTCTTATTTAATGAAGGTTGATGGAACGTGGCCCAGCTGTATACACGTGAAAACTGTATCTCATTAGTTGCTAACTCTTATAAATGTGACAAAGACTACAACTTCTATTAATGTGCTAAGGAAAGACTTCTATAATCATTACAAGATAATGAAGACATTGTGATCTCAGTTGAATGTATTCTATGAAGATAAAATGAGCCAAAATTAATCTAAACTAAAAAATGTGAAGGTTATGCATCTTGAGAGTTTGAAAAATGTAACGTCCTAGGAGCAACATCCAGACAATCTAACACAATGAAATTTGAATAGTATTTAGATGCCAAGAAGAGGCAGAGAGCTCTACTTCAAAATGAAAAACACCAAATTACAGATCTCTGTATATTCTAGAGCAATTAGAATAGTAACGAGACAAATGAGAGGAAAGGAATGAAAGGAGAAGAAATTAATTTCTTAGATCCTTATGATACATATCTTTGCATGCAGTTTTTCTGTCTTTACCCGCATTTTTCTGGGACTTGTATACTTTCTATTTTTTGTTTTGGCTCTTCCACCACAAGTATTTTGATAGTTTACTTTTCCTGAATTCCTGAATTATACTGTCTGAGGTTTAAGGAATTCTGTGAAGACATTAGTGTCTGCTGTAGAGCACTTTTTCACCTAGAAAGGCATGCCACAATGAAGACTCTGAGAAGAATGGGAAGAACGTGCCTATGGGTGAGCTGGGGAAGCACCCTAGAAGTCTTCTGCCTTTGAAACTCACCTTTGGGGATGCCAGCTCCTGACTGCAGAAGATGCTCCAGCAGAAGTGATGTCTCACTTGGAACAACCTCACACAACAAGACATGAGTTTCTCTTGGCCGCTTTCACATTCCACTGATTCCAGAAACAATGGTGAGGGTCTCTTTGAAAGGAGCAAAAAGTGCTTTGAAAGCAATAAGCCTGCCCACCTCCAGGCTCGATTGACAACCAGGGAGGCTGTGCCTGGGAGAGGTTGCAGCCCTACGCGTTGCCACTGCTCAGCGTAGTTCGTGTTGTCCACCATATGACCATCACTGCTTCATCTTAACTGCAGCTGCACCTGTCCTTGCTAATAGCATCAAAGTGAATCAAAACAGCAGTCTTTCTTCTAGACAACAAAGTGATCAGAAGTACCCTTAGGCTTCACAACTCCTGAAACTCTTACATACAATGTCAATGAAAGTTTGTAGTGCAGACTGTGTTCTGATAACCACCCACAGGGCAGGCACTGATGCATCAAAAATTATTTATGTCCAAGCAAGCAAATGTTTGTGGTAAAACAAACTGTTGTGAGGATCACCCCATACTCAAATAACTCTGACCTTGGCACATAGCGCAGATCTCAGCACCTCATGCATCTATAGCTGCCATCTCCTACTGCTGCCCTACAAACACGGTGTCACGCTGCTGCCTTTTCCTTCTTTAATGCTCACACTTGCAAGTAAACATGCCTCTCCTCTTGCTGCCTCCTGCCTAATCCTCAGTGTTGGATCACCCATATACCTGAAGCCAGTGACAGTGTTTCCACTGCAGTAAATGACGTAAGCTCAGAGAAACTGCAGCTGCAAAGGCGGGTGTCTTAGCTGAAGAGTAACGCAGTATTGCAAAGACACTATGGAAACTATCATGACCTTAGGAAAGGGCAGCTTGGCCTCCTTATTGCTCACAGTAATGACAGGTCATAGCTGTTCTGAAAAAGCATAAAAACTAGAAAGATGGTTGCCTTAGTTCATGAAAATATCTTCTGGAAACCTAACACCATTAAACCAGTAGCAATACAATGAACCTTGGTAATTCTGTACAAGATAAGCCAGTCAGAAGGATTCTGAGAAGGATTTTCAGTGTTTGCAGTCTCATAAATTAATTGTTACTTCCTAGGAATAGGATTCTAAATATAACAAAAAAATCTCAACTAAGGAGTTTTATGGTGCCCTCATAAACCTGTAAAACAACAATGCAAATGCACAAGCATATATGACAGAATGCTGATGTGTAAGAGTGGAATTATGTTCTCAGGAATAAATCTCTGGAACCCCCTCTGGATCTATCCACTTATGTCATATTGTATCCATTACAGTATCATTTGAACACCTTCCAACTACTTACAATACAAATAAAAATCTCTGTCTCCTTTCCTACAATAGGATTGCATTCATATTCATTTCTCATTTCTATGCTAGCAGATTAGTTGGTTTGCGTATCTGTTGCCTGTACAGTGTATACCACAGCTTGTCCAGTGTCTCTGGGTACAACATACAGTAAGCATAACAAGAAATAACAGAAGTGAAGTAACAGCTGGTTTCTCTGGTAATATTGTGTGCATACACAAGCCTGGGAAATTCAAAAATATTGCATTTGCTTTTGAAAGCAAGTATTATTTATCACACTAGCACTTCTCTCATGCTGTAGAGGCAGATTATCATCTCTACCCCTGAACATTTCTTGTCACACTGGTTCACCCCATGTGCATCTTTGTAAGATAAACTCTCCATGAAATACTGGTAGAGGGATTTTTATTTTCACAGTCATTTAATAAAAAGTACTTAATTATTCATTCTATAGAAATCTCTCTGGAAATAGCAAGCTCTCTCTAATGGGGAGATGCTTCAGTTGTAAATCATAGGATAAGAAACTAGGAAGATAAAACTTGGAAAGAACATTTAAATTAACAGTGAATGGATGAAGAATTCATAATTAATTATTTGGGAATGAATGCCACCTCAATTTATCATCGACTATTTGCAAAGGCAGTGCATGCAGTTGTATGTTTTTATAGGGTCATTACTGAACACTGGCCCAATCCATTCCAGTATGACTGATATAGTCAGGTCATTAGTCTTTCGTTGAATTCTCTGCAAAAATTGTATGAAGGATAATGTCAGTAATAAACTAAATGCTCATCTTCTTCAGGGATAAAGGAACCAGGACTTTCAAAGCCTGTGCCTATTACTTCAGCATGACTGGCTGTAAATGGTTATGCAGTGATTTGTAGAATCTCTGTAGGTACAATTTAAAAACAGTTTGATGTTGTGAATTCCCTGTGTTTAATTTGTGAAGACTGCAATTTCACTTCATACACAGAGTTTGTCTTCCCTCTCTACTGGTTGTTTTATCTCCTCATTTTTATATTTTGCACTGAAATTCCCAAGGATGGTGATTCAGGGCTAACAGCTGAGCAGTGATGCCATCTTTCTGCCAGCAGTGTCACATAACCTGTTATGGAGACATTCAGCAGCTATACCCTGCTAACTTTCTCACTCATATAATCACACTCGCAGCATCTTAGGAGCAGTAACAAGGTCCTTCCTCTACCGTGGTCACTATGTGCACCACCACGTACATCACTTCTGGCCATGAGGTGGGACTGTGTATGTGCGTTAGGTTTCCTAAGTGACTTCACGTGCACATCTCAGACCACAGCAAGAAAGCCCTGAGCACGTCAGCTGCAATAAATATATTTAATCCCCAGTCTCATGATGGAAAAGCCCACTGAGTCTTCAGGAGGCAGAATGGCAGGGAAGAGGCTGCGTGATCCCAGAACAATTCTGGGATTCTGCTGTGGTTGTGGGGGAGGAGATAGAGAAATCGGGAGTGAAGTTGAGCCCGGGAAGAATGGAGGGGTTGGGGAAGGTGTTTTAAGATTTAGTTTTTATTTTCTCATGCTCCTATTATGATTTGATTGGTAATAAATTAAATTTGCCTCAAGTCGAGTCTGTTTTGCCCGTGATGATAACTGGCGAGTGATCTCTTCCCATCCTTATCTCGACCGACAAGCCTTTCATTATATTTTCTCTCCACAGTCCAGCTGGGGAGGAGGAGTGATAGAGCAGCTTTGTTGGGCACCTGGCATCCAGCCAGGGTCAACCCACCACAGGCAGAAAGCTTAAAAGTACACAGGATCAATAAGAGGCAATCCAGCAGTGCGACATACACCCAGCTTCCTCAAAAAGCTTCTTTCAAAGTTCACTTTTCGTATCCTTCAGGATTTTCAGCATTTAGCTGGGACTTCAAGCTAGACTGTCTTGGTCAAATGCAACCCATATAATGAGACCCAGAAGCAGCAATTAATAAATTCTCAAAAGAAAATACATTTGCTTTCAATATTACAAAACCAGTTTCTGTACAAAGACATTTTCTTTAGATTTACCAAAAATATTTTGAGAGTTTACAACACTATTATATAACAATGTTTGCCAAATCCTGATGTTCTCATTCAACATTTATTCAGTTTGGACCCATGAATGAGGAGAGAAAATAGAATCACAGAATTGTTTAGTTTGGAAAAGACCCTTAAAATTATCGAGTCCAACTGTTAACCTAACACTGCCAATTCCACCACTAAACCCTGTCCCTAAGCACCATGTCTACGTGTCTTTTAAATATCTCCAGGGATGGTGACTCAACCACTTCCCTGGGCAGCCTCTTCCAGTGCTTGATAACCCTTTCAGTGAAGAAATTTTTCCAAACATCCAACCTAAACCTCTCCTGGCATAACTTGAAGTCATTTCTTCTTGTTCTGTCATCCTATCACTTGAGAGAAGAGACCGACACCCACCTCCCTACAACCTCCTTTCAGGTAGCTGTAGAGAGGGATAAGGTCTCCTCTCAGCCTCCCTTTCTCCAGGCTAAACAACCCCAGCTCCCTCAGCCACTCCTCACAGGACTTGTGCACTAGACCCTTCACCAGCTGTGTTGTTTCTCTTTGGACACGCTCCAGCACTTCAATGTCTTTCCCGTAGTGAAGGGCCCAAAACTGCACACAGTACAAGGCACGGCCTCACCAGTGCTGAGTACAAAGAGATAATTGCTTCCCTAGTCCTGCTGGCCATGTGATTTCTCATACAAGCCAGGACACTGTTGGCCTTCTTGGCCACCTGGGCATGCTTTTGTCCAAAATAAAGTGAAGCTTTCAGGATTTGATGCTCAGTAGGAACTTGTGTCTCCCAAACCAGCAGTATCTACATGTTGTCTGTAGGACATTCCTTTGGGGTTGCATGCAGCCAAGCTCTCCTGGACAAGCCCTTTTTTCTGATCTGTGAATTTTCAGTGCAGAAAATCTGAGAGATATATCCATTTGTCCAGAGTTTCTGGACTTCTGTATTAGGAAGCTCCAGAGGTTTTGTTGCCTATGGATAACCCAACTCAACAGTACATGCTCAGCCAACTCTAGAACTAGATAGGGCTGCTGAAGAAGTACCATATTTGCCGTAGAACAAATCTCTTATGTCCAAGCTGCCTTGGTTTTCCTATACACAAGCAAATCAGCAGTACCCCTGTAAACAGTGGATCCAACCTTTCTCAACAGCAGGTGCCTTGCTGCACATTTACCATATATGGTTTTACACAACACCACTCGCTCACTCTCCCCCCTCCCCTGTCCCAGGGATGGTGGAGAGAATTAAAGGG
>NW_010134518.1:0-330 GCF_000699245.1 Pterocles gutturalis
ACAGCAGATAAAAATAGTCCATTCACAAGCACCTGTCCATCCAAACCTGTCCGTGTCTCCTTGACCATGGCCACTGTCTGAGGTCTCAGCAGAGACCTGGAGGTTTGTGTGAGTTTGGGTCTTTTAGGGGTTTCTTGGGAGGGGTAGTTGTGTTGGTTGGAAGGAGAAGGAGGGTCCCCACGTTGTCATGATCAAGTCTGTGACCTGGGAGGGTACGTTTACCCCAAACTCTGGGAGTCTCTTGGATGACCACGAGAAGCCCTTCAATGGTTAGAAGGACTTCACCAACATCCATCAGAAAGGCTTGGACAGTTTTTGTTTCAAGTTCTG
>NW_010134519.1:0-313 GCF_000699245.1 Pterocles gutturalis
CCCTCTCGCATCCCCCCCCCACCAGCCCCCCCTCCATCCCTCCGTCCTTCCGTCCATCGCTGTCCCCCCCTCTCCATCCCCGCCGTCTCTGTGGCAACGCTGAGTGCACATCCTGGAAAACTTTATCCGAAATCTGCTCTGGGCAGCTCTCCAAATCCATGCTAACCTGATTAGGTGTCTCTGGGGCCCTGGCTGGCTAATCAAATTAGAGAGCACTAATGGCAGCGAGGGCTGGGAGCGGGCGGCGCGCGGTGAAACACGGCGTATGCTCCGTGATAATTACACTGCCTTGCGTGGCATTGATTTATTTGAC
>NW_010134519.1:339-2390 GCF_000699245.1 Pterocles gutturalis
TTTTGTTTTTTTTTTTTGCCTTAAAACGCACCGATTCGGAGGAAGGAAAATGGCTGGTACGACGAGGAGCACCCGCTGGTTTTCCTTTTCTTGGGATCGTCGGGAATAGGTAACGGAAGAGGGATGGAGGGGCTGCTCCTCCCCGCGGCGCTTTTCACAGCCTCCTCCGAAAATACCCGTTAAAAGTGATCCCAACTGGTCACCAGTCCATCATCATCCCGCCGCCAGACCCCAGCACACCACAAACAGCCTCTCACGGAATTATTTTAGGAACCATCTGCCCTCCAAGCCCCAGGAAGGAGCAGTTTTCCCAATAAAAGTGGGATTTTAAGCCCTGTTTAAATCATTTCCTCCCTGGGTGGGGTGAGAGCAGATTTGGTGCTGGCACACCGACCCCCTGCTCATGGGGGATGAGGTTTTAGTGACACCCGGGATGTTTGTCCTCAAGCACCATCAAATGCAACGTGGCAGCGGGTCGGTTCCTGAAACGGACAAAATTCCTTTCAATTAGGGGGGGAAAAAAGCCAAAGAAAAAGCCAAAAAAAAAAAAAGAAAAGAAAAACACGCTTTAAAATAACCGAATGGTGACATTGAGAAGAAACTTGGAGCTTCTCCTGCATCCGCTGGCCCCGGGGCCGTGGGAAGATGCTGGGGCTGGAGGGGTTAAGGCAGCGGGATGAGGATGAACTCCAATGAGTTGCTATAAAGCTGCGTAAAAACACCAAGAAATGTTTCGGAGACTCGGTCGCACTGCTTACAGCAGGTCCGAAGGCTCAGGGATGGAAATTGTCGGATCTCCAGCTCCCGTGAATTTCTGTGGGGGTTTTTTTTTCTTCTTTTACTGGCATAAAAAAAGATTCTTGAAATGAGAAAACAAAGCAACTGAGGGTTTTATTCCATCCAATAGATATTTAATGTGGCTTTTGATGGTAACAGCAACCTGAAAGCCAAAAAATATCCAAACCAACATATTTAAATGTCTTCCCGTTTCAGTGGATTCCCCCAGCGGTTAAGCACTTTGAAGATCCATCCGTACAGATGGATACAGACAATTTCTGTAAGCACACGTGTAGATCTACGCGCTTACACCCTGGGATCTGCCATCCAGCAACACCCAAAGCCAACAAAGCTCAAACCGAGCGCAGACGCTGGGTTTTGGCGGAGGTTTTCCCTGCCGGAGCAGCACAGGGATCATTCCCATTTCTTCAGCCCTTTGCGGTGGTGGAGTGAAGCGATCCGGCAGATTTATCGTCCCCGAATCCAGCTGTGTTGGGGCGGCGCTGGGGCGGATGCAGCAAGAGGGTATTTTTGAGCTAGTTTGCTTTTTAAGACTGATTTCATCCCTGATTGCTCCTAATCCTAGAATTTTACGCCTTCTATAGATCAAAGAGTGAGCAAACGTCCCGTTTCCCCGAAATTCTTGATCTAGGAAGTCAAAGGCGTTGCTCATGGGAATATTGAGAGTAAACGTATCAAAAACCTGATCAAACCACATCTTTTGGTGAAAAAAAAAAATTAAGCCTGGTTTAACACGAGTCTTTTCTTCCTGGTTTCGCAACAGGGAAAACGGAGCTGGCCAAGCAGACAGCCAAGTACCTCCACAAGGACGTCAAGAAGGTAACGCCTCTGCCCGGCACTTCTCGCGGGGCTCCGTGTCTGTGGTACCGGAGTATCCCAGTGGGGAAGATCAAACTGGGTTTCATCTCCTGTTGCCTGCCGGGTGGTGCTGTCACGTTGATGTCCCGGGTTGTCACTGGCATTGTTTGCCTCTGTTACTAAGAACGCCATAAATTGTTAGAAGGGTAAAATACCAAACATTCATTTTACACCGGCTGCACCGCGACGCCGTGTCCCACAGCATTCTGCTGATGGCTCATGGCTCAGACGGGAACACCCTTGGCTGGGTGAAAAACTGGAGAGTCCAGAGAGTCCTGGTGACCGGAGTGAAGTCTGGGTGGCGGCCAGTCACCAGGGGTGTACCCCAGGGATGGGTTTTGGGTCTGTCCTGTTTGACATCTTTACCCATGACCTGGATGAGGGGATGGAGTGCT
>NW_010134520.1:0-2425 GCF_000699245.1 Pterocles gutturalis
GAGCCAGAGAGAGACGAAGAAAGACAAATGATACTGTTGGGCTACAGGGCCAAGAGGGAGAAACAGAAAAATAGGGACCAAGATCTGGAAAAAGGAGAGACAGAGAAAGAAATTGCAATAGCCCCAGGACAGAGAGGGAGGAATTAAAAAAACGGACTGGGAGTAATCTACAGAGAGACATCAGCAAACAAAAATTTACAGAGTGACACATACAGGGCAGAGAGAGAGGAATTAAAAAAAATAAGTAAAGGCAGGGACAGGGAGCCAGACAGAGAGATGCAGAGAAAGAAAAAACTACCAATGGGCTCCAGGCCAGAGAGAGATTGAGAGAGAGAGAAATACAAGGGGGAAAGCAACAGGGTACAGAGGGAGGAAATATAAGCGAGGTGCCAGGAGCCGGACAGAGAGACTGAGAAGGGGAAAAGTCCCGACAGGCTTCCAGAGAGAGAGGGAGGAATTAAAAGTTGGAGACAGGGAGTTGCACAGAGAGAGATGGAGAAAGACTAAAACTGCTGCAGGCTACCAGACAGAGAAGGAGAGTTTAAAAACGGGGACAGCGAGACAGACAGAGAGGGAGAGAGAAAAGAAAGACACAACAGGCAACATGGCAGAGAGGGAGGAACAAAGAAAGAGGGACAGGGAGCCAGACAAACCGAGAGGAGTAAAGAAAAATACAGCAATGGGCTTAGGGGGCAAAGAGGGAAGACAGAAAAACAGGGACAGGGAGAGGGACAGAGAGAGACAGTGGAAAAAAAAAAGGGACAGGAAGGGAGGAATGCAAAAATAGCAGCCAAGAGCCAGACAGAGAAAGATGGAGAAGGGAAAAATAGCCACGGGCTACAGGGCAGAGAAAGGGACGACCTAAAAGATGGGGACACAGACCTGCTCAAAGTGCGATGGAGAAAGGAGGTACGGGGAAGCAAAATATAAAAAAATTGAAGCAGTGTGGGAAAGCGAGGGGGCTAGGGGAGGGGCAGGCAGGGATTGGATGCACAAGAGGGGCGACAGGGCTCCGAGGGCCCAGGACTCACCGCAGCTCTCGCTCTTGGCGCTGCTGGGAGAATTTGACAGATCTGGTGTTTCCTTCTTCTTCTTTCCCTCTTCCTCTTCTGTAACTCTGGTCACTTCGCTGTCCTCCACCTAAGAGAATAAGTGGGTGTCTCGCAGCCCTTAGGAGACAAGGGTTCCGAGACACCAGCCTCACTCGCTCACACACCATGCACAAGAGTAGGACAAGGGGAAAGAGAGAGAAAATGATAAGTGGGGAGCAGAACAGGTGGATTGAGAGAGAAATTGAGCAGAATAAGGGAGGAGGGAGAGAGAAAAAGACAGGGAACAAGTGAGAGAGACCGAGGAAAAAAGAGAGAGATGCAGAACAGAACAAAGAGATGGAGAAAGAAAAAACAGCGCTGGGCTGCAGGAGAGAGATGGAGTGAGAAAAAGCAGTGACAGGGAGCAGGACGGAGTGACAGAGAACGAAAGAAACAAAGTGGGAACAGGACAGAGTAATGGACAGAAAGACAAGAAGGACAGAGAAACAGAGTGAGAGGGATAGGGAGCAGGACAGAGAGATGGAAGAAGAAAAGAAAAAAGGACGGGAACAGAACAAAGGGGAAAAGAGGCAAGGACAGGGAATAGGACAGGGAAAACACAGTGATGGGCTGCAGGACAGAGATGGAGGAATTTTTGGCCTCACACTCCTTTTTGGCCTCCCATTTTCATAGCCTCTACCTTTCCCTTTTGGGAAAAACTCGTGCCAGAGACAGGAGAGATAGACACAGAGGGAGCAGTTACAGGCATGGGGGGACAAAGACAGACATGGGGGGCAGAGAGAGACGCACGGAAAAACTCACGTGGGGAAAACATTGCTATCAGTGCTGCTGGGAGACTTTGACAGTTCAGACGCCTCTTTCTTCTTCTCTCCCCCACTTCCTCTTCTGTAACTCTGAGTGCTCAGCTGTCCTCCACCTAAAAGAATCATAGAATCACAGAATGGTTTGGGTTGGAAAGGACCTTAAAGATCATCCAGTTCCAACCCCCCTCCCATGGGCAGGGACACCTCCCACCAGCCCAGGTTGCCCAAAGCCTCATCCAGCCTGGCCTTGAACCCCTCCAGGGATGGGGCATCCACAGCTTCTCTGGGCAACCTGGGCCACTGCCTCACCACCCTCACAGTGAAAAATTTATTCCTAATGTCTAGACTAAATCTCCCCTCTTTCAGCTTATACCCATTACCCCTTGTCCTATCACTACACTCCCTGATAAAGAGTCCCTCCCCATCTCTCCTGTAGCCCCCCTCAGGTACTGGAAGGCTGCTATTAAGTCTCCTCGGAGCCTTCTTTTCTCCAGGCTGAACAACCCCAACTCTTTCCACAACAAGGCTTCCAAGACATGCAGCCGTGCACTGCACTGACTGCACCGCGCT
>NW_010134521.1:0-992 GCF_000699245.1 Pterocles gutturalis
AGCATCTATAGCTAGGAAAAGTCACTACTCCAGTCCAGTTACAGCAGACATCGAGACTGTAAATACAACCACTAGATACTAATCAAGTATTTTTTTAGTTTTTCCTGCATCCAGTTTTTACAAGTCTGACAATCTGTAAGTGACTTTTTAGAATTCACTGCAAATAAATCAGCAGCTTGCACAAGCCACATTTAGTCTGCCAGCAGACATCTCTGTTTTAAACATGAGAAAACACTAATGGCTGTATGTGCAAGTGACTTGTAAAGAACTGTATAAATTGTTTTTTATATTAGGAGAGGTTCATATTACCTTCTCTTGAAAAGCAACCTTTCCTGGTACCAAAACTGCCATGTTTATAACTTTTATTAAACTTAAAATTGCTTTAAAGAATTTAGCTAAACTCCATTGAATACACCTGAGTTGACCCCTTATTCCATGACTTGAGTTCATTTATAGCAAGTTATAAACCTACAAGAAATCAAGCCCGCAACAGTCATGCAGAGCAATAAGACAAACCACATTTTTCCTTTCATCTAACAAATTCTGACCTGCAAGCAGCGGAGACCTCATTTCCATTACACCAGCTGAAGGACCACTTAAAGCACGTGGTTGTGGAGTCACAGGTGAGGGTAAATCACCCATCAAGAATTCAGGAAGAAACTGAGCACTAGCTGCTGGTTTTGGAGATGTTGGGGAACCAAGGTTCATTGGCTCAGCTCCTGTGGTAAGGAAAACAAAATTTGAAAACATGGAAGAAACCAAGAAGCGATCTAGTCTTTTCCATTGCTTCTATAGCGGTTCTGTTAAAGAAACACAAACACAAAAGACGTTGTTCTTCAGGTGCACTCCTCTGGCTACGGCTGGATTTCTGGTTTCGAGGATCATGACGACCGCGGGGGTGTTTTAAAGGTGTTTCTCACGCAGGAACAACCCCGCCAAGGCCGGATCCTCCGCCCCAGCCCGGAGAACACGCTCCGGCAGAGGACGGCGGG
>NW_010134522.1:0-13350 GCF_000699245.1 Pterocles gutturalis
GGAAAACCCAGTGACCTAGCCACCCACACTGTAGTCAGACCTTCATGATCTCCTATAGCTGGCCTCCAGGTCCTGAGCCAGCAGTGCCTTAGAGCTGCCTCTTGAGAAAGCGCCCCACACCCAGGCATCTGCAAGAAGCGACCTTGGTGACGGGGCTGTCATGCTCCAGGCTGAACACCAGAAGTGAAAACTGAAAGCCATTAACCTTTGCAGCTGCCAACATATTAGGAAAACTAGGAAAGAGACTAACTTGTCCTTTTTCAATGGCACAGGCACAACGATGTGAACACGTACTACCTTGCTAAGCCAAATAATAGGAACTAATTTCCAAGGAAATTAAGAATAAAACCCCCCATAGGAATACCAATGTGGGGTAAAACTGCAAAATTCTATCCTTGCCACTACAGTGTGAATTTTAGAAACCTAACTTCTCTGCTGTTTGAAAATTTATCGAAAGATCTTGGAACAAAAACAGTTGTTTTTGGAATCTTGGACAAAAAACGTTTACAAGTCTACATTCTCACAAGCCACATGTCAATCAGTTCTGGTTTTTTTCCTTTTTTCTGTTTTTTTTTTTTTTTTTTTTTTTTTTTTTTAGTGTTTGTAAGTAAAACTGAATGCTCTGGAAAAAGTCAACTAACCCTTTGTGGTAAATAGAGTTTGTTTGCTTTTAATTAGTATTTGCCCTCTCCCACCTGGTAATTTTGTTTGTTCTACATTTATTTTGTAACATCATAATTTTGCTCACAAAAGAGTGTAAATGTGCACCTGACCATGCTTCAGGGATATATTACCACGGGTTTAATGCAAAATTACATTTATGCTTCTATATTCCCTTGACTTCTTTTTTTACCAGTTCCTTTTAAAAAAAATACATGCACTGTTGGGCTTGGTATCAAGAAATATCATTAATTATATCTCAATTCCCACTCTGTTTTTAAAAAAGACCCAAAACAATTTTACTGACAACAAGAAAAACATTGTACTGTGCTAGAAAGATGAGCAGGAATTTAGGGGTTTTTTTTGTAGAAGTATTCGTTAAGGACCTCACCTGAAACCTGGGACATATCTTGAGCCTCATCTGTTTCCATTTTCCTCAAGTTATCTGAGAAGAGAGGAAGAGCCTTAAGTTAATGCAAAATAGCACACACATACACACACAGAAAAAGAAAAAAAAACCCAGGCCCCCACACACAGAGAAGGAGAAAGAAGAAGAAAGGAAAAAAAAAAAAAGCCCTTTGCTATTTAACTATAAGATTATCTGTGAAGAATAATATATTTTTCTCTTTATTTCCTCCCTGCATACTTGCTGGAGTATCAGACTGGCACAGACCTTGATCCTTTTAAAAACAGCATTACAAAGATTTATAAAAATATCATTACAAGCACAGGAGGACCAAATTTGTTATTTATTGTTAATTTCCTAGTGCATAATAACCCAAAATGCAAACTGACTGCAGCAAAATTAAGCAGAAAATTAAATGGCCTTGGGTCATTGTAGGCACAGAATTCATTCTCTTGGTTGATCCATAGTTATGTTCTTTCTAATTTACTGAGCATGCATCGATGAACCTTGAGTCAGCTTGGTGACACGCGTACAATCAGCAATCAAAAAACGAAGCAATTTGCTGAAGAATGTCTCATTTACCCAGGCAGGGCTGCATATCTGAGCAGCAACCGCCACTACCTCCATTAATAATGAATACACCTCCAGCCGCAGCAGATGGGCAGAGCAGCAGCTTCAGGCTTTGGCCCCTCTCTCACCCAGGAGCCCTTCCTTCAGACTGCACCAGCCCAGTGCTGTGTAGGGGAGAAGTACAGCTCCCGAAAATAGCGAAACGAGCCCAGGAGGGAAAGGGAACCCATGCCTTCCTGTTTTTCTGACAGATGGCTGGCTCCACGTCGTGGTGAGCGATACCGGGAAGCTCCTGCCCTCCGCTTGCGACACACCATCTTCCGAGGAGCCAGCAACCAGTGACCACAAGCATCAGGGAGAAGCGTGCAGAGGGTTAGTGGGGTAGAAACAAAATTCAGGTTTTCAGTTGGAAGAGGACCCTGCAGGTCCCAGGGCTTGAGTGCCAGCTGCGGACAGCTGGTGGCCCCTTGGATAATAGATGCTGCTGGAGCAGGTAATCCCAGCACAACCTGGACATCACCTTGAAGTATGGCATGAGTAGCTGAGGAAGCCTCAGGTGGGGAGGGGACAAAAAGCCTACAAGCTCTTTGTTCAGCCATGGTATGCGGGGTCACACCTTTAGCTTGTGTGGCTGGCTTCACATCCTGCCAAGCAGAGGAGCTGTCTCTCTGCTGTTCCTTGTAACTGAGATACCTGCCCCATCAAACCTGTTCCCTGGAATTAAAGATGGATTTTCTTGATGGCTGGAAGGAGAGGAGGATGTGGCTTTCCTACAGAAAGGGTTCAAACCTTATCCTATTTTTATTTATTTTTATTTATTTTTAGCCCAACTTCCATAATTTATTTTTTTTCCCCAAAAAAATCTTCAACCTGCTACCCAACAAGGTGCACTGGGAAAGTGTAATAGCCATGGGCATATGTATTCAATTTGTAAGTTTTACGGTTTCCTCACTTGCTTCTAAATGTCATCAGTACATCCAAGATCCAATGTACTGCTGCCCTCGCCTTGCAAAAGCTGGCTTTCCCCACTAAGTCCATGCTAGACTTGCAAAAAGAGCATGTAGACTGCAAGACTACTGACAAAGAGGCTGGGGAACAGATTTTGGTCTATGTATTTTGCAAAAAAAATGTCTGGTATTCTCACAGAGAATTCTGCTGGGTGCATATTTACCACAGCATGGCTTAATATCCCTTAATGCTCTGTTTTGCTTTATTCTGCTCTTAAACTTTAACTCCAGGCAAACAATTTGTTTAATGCCTATATATAATTCTCAGAAATTACTACACAGCCATGCAAAACGCAAAGAGCCACGTACCACTCAACAGTTTGCATCAGTTCCTATGGGACTGAAGAGCTTTCAATAGGTCCATTTTTAATGAAGTAGTCTGTGGGAAATGCAGCTTCTCTTGCAGGAGGGAAAACCCTATAATGGTAGCCTGCTCATTTACTGGAAATGTGGTGCATTTATGGCAGGTGGTATGGTACAAGTGCTTGGTATAGTCCCTTATTTCTCCTGCAGGCATGACTGAACACAAAGGAAGAAAAAAAGTAATGCCCGTGCATCTATTACTGCATTCAAGGGTAACCTGGCTACTATTAATCAGGTGATCACTGCACATTTTTCCACAGAAAAATCTCCCTATTGCTAAAAAAGGAAGCAACAAGGGGAGGAGGTGGCAAAGGAGAAAAATTCTTCTATTTTCGTATTCCTGAATTTACCTGCCTTTGGCATGACAAGCTTTACGTTCAGCAATTCTGCAACTTAAGCAGCACACTTCTCAGCTATACTCCCTCCTGCCATCAGGCAGAATTCATTTTTAAAACACTTCCCAAATTTTAAAGTGAGAGGTAAACTAGAGTACAGATTGTTGGGGGGTTGTTTGTTTGTTTGTTTGCTTGTTTTTTAATGGAGGTAAACTGGAGTACAATTTGTTTGGTTTTGTTTTTTTTTTTTAGTGGAATACTCCTAGGTTTGCTTTCTGTGAGGCTGGATGACTGCCTGTCCTGAAAGAAATGCCCTCAGTTCTCAAAGACCTGACCTTAGGGTTTATCTTTGATCTTGGTAGCGTTAGGACATTCAGCAAAGCTGATCCATTTCCCAGGGATGAAACATGGAGAGAAAATAAAGCTGTTAGAAAAGTGATGAGGGATGATTTTTTGCCCCTAATGATTACTTATAACAATTAAGCATGGTTCCTAGATGTAGATTAAGGTCCACAAACACAAAGAAAATTGATAAAAGCAAACAAACCCCAACACAAACAACTTTAAAAAAATCCTAAAGGGTGTTTTGAATCCCTCCCAGGGGAAAATTGTACTCTAACACTAGAGTATCCTGTGGTTATCTGGTAAATACTAATGAAATCCCAGCTAACTTCAGCTTAGGCTCTGTATCAGCAAAGAATCCATGACGGGAACTCCCCCCTACACGCTCCCACCCCCATGCCCCCCCAAGTTCTGCAATGACTGCAGTGTGTTGCGTTTGGCTCTGTGACTGTTAAAAGATTTTTCACACTGGACTTGGGCATAACATGTCTTGGGCTAAATTTTAAGCATTAAGAGTAGAATTTACTTCTTTGCCTTTGGTATGGTAAATCTGTGCCCTGTTTTTCCTCCCTTTCCTCCTCTGCTCTACAATCAGCAGAAACGTGGTCGTTGACTTCCCAGAAAGTAAGAGAGCCCTATGTACGGATATAAGGATTTGCACCAAAGTATCTACTTGATATCAATTTGTAAATTAATAGGTCTTTACAAAGAATTACCTAAAAGAACAGTTTTAGAAATGTTTATGACATGAGACCCTAAATAACTGTCAATTTCATCAAGAAAAATAATTGGTTTGCAATTTTTCACTGTAAGTTGTATCCACAGAATCAAATTTATCAGTAGTATAAGTATCATGAATGACTTCCCTGTCTTCAATGCAGTTGTGTCTATTTAGGTTAGCAGCTAATTTAGGAGCCTGAAGTTAGAAACAAAAGCTGGGTGGGCAGCTGACTGAAACAATCTTGCTCTCAAATGCTGAACGTGTGTAGCTCTCGTTTATAGCAGGAAAGGGATCAGCACTTAGGTGACAATAGATATATCTTCTATTTAGGAATCCAAATATCTCTAAAGTTTGGCATCTTATTGAAAGAGCTACAAAGCTCCCTTCAAAATAGATAGAACTATTTCTTCAAGTCTTTTTGGTACAGAACTCTACCCTGTACGTTTTCCTCTTCAGACGCCAAATACCAGACTCACAGATGAAGCTTTGCAAAAAGAATCAACGGTTGCAATCTTAAGCTAATTAATAATCAACACACAAAAAACCTCAAAGTCTATGTTGATTTTGTTTTAAATAGGGAAGCACCTAACTGACCATGCTCACACAAAATTTTTGAGGTTTACATTACTCAGTATTTGTCCAGGTTACCATCTTGAGCCCAAAGAAAATTTACATGTGACTGATCTTCCTCCTTGCAACTCTCTACAATATAACTTGTGCTGTGTCTTAAAAATACATCAAAATATGCCCCATGGATCACTGAGGTACTGCTCCATTTATACCTGGTGTCAATTACAACTAGAAGTAGATTTGTGACCTTTTAGGATTCTGAGGGTAAACAGGAAGACGTCATTGCAAGGTCAAGATTTTCTAATCTGTCAGAATACAGCAAATTACTTATTTGCAAGTCTTGGTTTATTATTTCATCTCCTGTTTTACAATGCAAATTCAAAAGTAAACCTCCTTGGCAAGAAAATGAATGCTTAGCATGTATACAGTGTTTTATCAAGTCAAACAAACGTGTAAGCATGGCAGTCCTTCTACAAACCCTGCTCTCTTAGGATATTAAAAGATGTCAAGATTCGGCCATTAATATAATCCACTGGAATGACCTAATCTAATAATCCAGTGGAATGACCTAATCCAATGCCAAAGACTAGCTATTTTATTTTCTTCTTTGTTCCCCAGCTACATAGTTATTGACTTCTCTGGGACAACACATGCTTCAGACTCGGTGTGACGGGACCTCACTTTGGAGAATGAAAATCATGGAAATGAAATGAAATGACAAATTCACGGCAATGAAATGAAATCACAAATTCTGACATTTGTGGAGTCACTTTGGATTTACACCAGCACACCTAAACCCAGAGCTGTCCTTCCATCTGCAGATAGCTCTACTGATGCTACAAGGAGTCCACAAATGCACACCACATCCAGCTGCATGTTTCCTGGCTATTTGCAGGTGTAGCCTTGCTGAGCAGACAGAAAGGTCCCTGAAGGAACATTTCTGTCTTGAGTGCACCCTGTGGGGGCAGGTACACTTTTCCACAAAGTCTCAGAGCAGAAAATATGAGCGCTCGTGAAGTCTGGAGGTGGTGAGAAGAAACCTTCTACAAGAGACCTGGTCTTCTGCAGGTGTTTTTGCAAATATAAAAAAAAAGAGGGGAACACACATTCCTCAGCGGCGGCAGCTCTGGGTTCACCGAGATGAAACAAACCAGCAAAGAGGCAAACCCCAGCCTTGTTTCCACAGCCACTGTGGGGAAAGGGCCAATTTCGCAACCCCCGCTTTTGCAAGCAGCCCCGCAGCAGGAAAAGGGACGGCTGCGCTCGTGCAGGTCACTGGAGCAGCTGGCCCTAACGGAGTGCTCGTGTGTGAGCACGTCTCATCTTTGTCGTCTTTGACATCTCGTTGGCTCCTCATCACATAGGCTGCAGCTTTAGCAAACTGAAAATCCAAACCAACAAACAAAAACATAAAACCCCAACCTACTTTTACAATCTAAATTGAAGCAAAGCTCCTAAAATGAGTCCTAGATTCAACCACCCATGATATGTAAAGAGAAGTTTAATAAATAAATTAATAAAGCGAAACCTGATGGCAGTCTGAAAAACACAGTACAGTTGAACACCTATAGCCCTTGACATACTTGACGGGAGAATTCGCACATGAACAACAGGTTACGAATGATATATATCATCATGTCATTGGTCTTTTTGGTTTTAAGTTGGGAGCTGCACCTAACTGCAGAATGACAATACAGCTGCATTTCTAACTGCACCAGAGGGTCTCAACCGAGCAGAACCAAGCCTCTTGCATCCACTGAAGTAGGTGAGCTTGAACCAACAACTAAGAGAGGATATGAGTAAAGACACCCCTCTAAATGTATTTAACATTTAGTTTCCTTTTAAACAAAAGGCTTATTTTTTTTTAATAGGCTTTTAACTTCACATACGAATGTGCTACATGTGACTGAACACACAACAGGAAGGCTGTTAAATATGGGTAAAAGGTAGTATGTATTGCACAACCAGTGGAAATACTTGAAGAAAATTGCTAGAATCCTACAAACTAGTTTTAATTAAAAGCATCCAATATCTCAGCAAGCAGCTGATAATTAGCTTTATTATTTTAATTTAATATGCTAGCCTTCACAATCTCTGTGAATGACTCTACTTTAGAAGCATTTTAATTCTATTTTTAATTTCCGCCTCATCACCCAGCTCAATGTAAATAATAACTACAAAGATGAGGGGTAGTCCTATCTGAAAACTAAAAACTGAGCTGAGAGTCATAATAAGCACTTCAGCATCCTTCCATTTCTGTTTAAAAAAAACTCCTCCAGGTCTTTTAAAGTACTGCATTAAAACAGATAAAAAGGTTAAAATTAAGTGGATCAATTTCTCTCTCTATGCTAATTCTATATTCAGCATTTTCTACAAAATCTAGGGAGATGTTTAGTTTATTCAGTTGTTTCTCTATTCCTGCCTAGTGTAAATTCTGGTTAACTACACAAATTGACAATACAATTATGAGCATACAGTCAAATTTCAATGGAGAGCTCCTGTCTGCAAAATGAAGGAAGCACTGTAATTCAATACACAAGATTAAGAAAAGAACTCTGCTAACAGTGCAGATGTGAAACATTTATATGTCTGGCACATGTAAAATTAATTTCCATGTTACTGAACAATTGTGAGGGTGTAAAAAAAGTTGTCTCAAAGATCCTACATAATTCTCAGTTCTTTGGGAATTCTTTGTCAAAGCACTGACAAATGATCTCGTACGCACATATGTGTTTTCCATATGCACTCTTCTTAAAATTCTACTGTGTTTGAGCTATATTCATGTAACAATTCATCATTAATGGAAATAAAAAAAATAGTTCTTTTATTGAGTTTGTGTGCAAATTACTGGACTTGATATCGTTACAAATATGAAAAAGGTTCTTCCTTCAAGTTTTTGAATTGCAACCAGAGTCATAATAAATTGTTTCCACAATATGAGAAAAATATGAAGGTAATTTTCCTAATTAAGGCCACATTCTATTAACTCATTAAACTCTGTCACCTTTATTCACTAAAAATCAAGCAGAAAAGAGGAATAAATTCACCATGACACAGAAAATGCACACATTGCCATAATATAAATAAACTGACTAAAAAAAGGTGAGATGTGTAAATTAAGGCACTCAATCTAAGAACATAGCACATTCTCAAGTGGACAGATTGAGCTCCTGGATATTCTTCCAACCTCTCACTTGAGAGAAGGCAAGCAGCACATGCAAAACCGCACTCTGTGTATCCATATATATGTTTTAAAAGCATAGGATGTCCTTAGCACAACATACCTAAATACGCAATAGAGAACACTTAAAAGGATCCCTTTATGTCTAAAATGGTAATTGCCAAGTATCCCCAACAATATATCAGTACTCTATTTGTCCAAATTACAGGAGGTTTCAGTAACTCTGCTTCGTGATCACAGAATTATTTCCTAATTTCTCTTCAAACTCTTCAAGCTGTTACGGATTATTAAAGGACATTATCAGCCTGAATAAGCATATTAGAAATCTGTGTGAATTTTTTTTCCTAAATAAACCTAAAAATAACTCCTAAAATCACTATAATTGAAATGAATTAGCAAGTTTCTCCACACTATATACTTCAGTTAACTCATTCTGCTTTTGCAAATATTTTGGACCCAGTCCACTATGGATAATTCCAGCTTTATATTGCAATTGCTCCACTGTTCTCAGTGAGTTGACACAAGCGGAAAAATTAAGCAATGCAGCAGGGAATCAGATCTATCTTACAGGGCAAGTTTCTCTTTTACTGAGAAAGCTAGAGCAACTGGGATCAGAAGAAGAAATATAAGTCTTTCATATGAAATACACTTCAAAATAAGCTAGAGAACTGGACAGTTCCCATTGCTTAAAAAAAAAAATAAATTACAATTTCAGTGTGACTGCTCTTCAAAAACTGCAGTCTGAATGGCCTTTTGAGGCATTTATAAAAGAAGCATGAGTGTGCCGTGCAGGTCCCAAACCTGCACCGTCCTATCCCCACGAATTTGCAATGGTACGAATAAAGCAAGGAACATGCATGTACCTTTGCAGGACTAGGACCCACCTTTGCAGTCACCACACTGTGTTGGTAGTGACCAGTACAAAAAACCCTGCAATCTCTTCTTGCTCACCAGCTTAAAGCATGGAGGAATGTGTGTCTTAAAAGAGAAGGGTGAGGCAGAAGTTCTTGGGCTTTTAATAAACATGCATCACAACACACCCTCGGGGGCTAACATAATTCTGTTTAAATTTAGGAAGCAAACAAAACTCCTGTTGGCTCCAAGTGGTACTTATGTTTATGTATAGATTACAGACGTAGGGACGACAAACCACACTTGACCCTGAAAGAAGGGGAGTTTCCCAGCTGAAGTCAGTCCATTTTGCTGGATAGCCACTAGGGAGATGAAAGTCCTGCAGCTACTTTGGATGAGTATTTGGAAGGTATTTAAAGTAGCCTCCTGTTTAAAAATCGCCGTAAAGCTGACAAAACCAAGCTGCCAATCTTGCCTCAGATGGAGTTCACACTTGTCTATAAATGCTGTTCCCCTCCAGTAAGGGAAAAAAAATAATCTTTGCATTATAGAAAAAAGTATCACTCAGGAATTTTTTCCTCTTTTGACTCTTGCATTGAGTTGCAAGCATTTAAAAATGCTTCCCAAAGAATCATACTCCCAGAAAAACTGATGAGAGCCCTTACCTTTCACTCCTCAGCTGACATAATATATTCCCAGTACTTTCCTGAAGGTATCTAGCAACTGCATTTAACCCAATGACGTTTGTCCAGCAGCACAGCCCCCTCCCCTCCCCTTTATTTTTTGTGAGGAAGGATTCCAAGAAGAAAAAAATCATTCCCAAACCTTTCTTTCTGTGTGATTTTTTACTTCCTAGAAAAATGGGATTTGTCGCTTGGGAGGGGAATTCCAGAGAAGCCCACTACAGTGCCAGCAGCACATCCTGCCATACTCTCATAAGGATAACAACTTTTTCCAAAGATCCCGTTATTGCTAGACTACATCTTACTACTTTATTATGCTTTCTTTGGTCTAATTCTATTACTTTTAATAATAATGGAGAGTAATGACTGGTCAAAATGTAATCAAGTACATATGTGAGTCTTGACCGAAAAACAATAAAATTCACTATGGACCCAGCTCTTTTTGCACATAAAACAGGAAAAAAAATCCCACAAGTCCTCAGTGGAAGTTTTTCCTGACAAAGAGCCACACAATTAGGCTATGATCCATGACTTTTGATATCCTCTGGACTTTTTAAGAAAAAGTTGCCAAAAATGATCTGCCAGAACAGCATATGATTCGTTATGCCCTTGTTTTCTGTTGTTGAAATACAGACTGGACCCATTTCCTTGTTTTCTGCAAATTTGTGTATTAGTGTAAGAAGTACCTAAGCTCAAATAAAATAAGTCTGGAAATGTTTTTGGCTTCATTTTGGAGTTATCCAATTTTTATGATGAGAAACAAGTTTTGCGTTGTTGTAAAACTCTGTAGGTTGATTATCCACTTACATTTCTGCATTGCTATGCAGTGGAAGTGGCAAACAAACTAGGTTTTCAGTATTAAGTTCAACAAGAGAAAGGAAAGCAGCTATGCTAAACAGAGACAGAGACTACCGCATTTTTTTATGGTACACTGCACGTAACACAGATGACCAAGGTGTCATTCATGCTTATGTAACAAAACATGCAATCTGACTGTTCTCGGAGTAAGCGCTGGCAGCCAAGAGCCGATGTGCAAAGTATTAGGTGTGTGACAAGCTTGTCTCTCTACTGCAACTCCTGAGTATGGGATCTACTAAAAATACAGCAACTCACTTGGCTCACTTGGAGTTAGGTTGCCACCCTGAGGAATACTCAGCTGGGATAAATGATGTACACAGGATCAGCATCTGAGCTTTTCCGGTTACCGGGAGCATGAATGGCAAAGAGAGAAGAGTCCTTTGCCCTATCTGCCCATCATTACTCTGGGCCAGTGAGATTAGTAATTGCTCTTTAATTACCAGGGTCCATCAGTCCTTACTGACCGAAATAGGACAGTCTACAATTCCACATTATGCCTTTGCCCTCCTGTCACTTCCCCTGGAAGCTGTACCCAGAAGGCAGAGGACTCCTGCAGGTATCAGTGTACTAGGTTTGAAATCCTGCCTCCTGAGGATGTCCAGCATTGGACTTCCATTGGCTTCAGTCTGGTCAGTCCTCTCACTTGGTGGATAAACCTGCCTTCTCCTTGGCTTTTTATCTGAAATTCATCTTATCATTAGGGATATAATTTGTATTTCTACTTTTTTATAAACTTGCAGTTTATCACGTTCTGAGTTTACGCTACTTTACACCAAAAAAAAAAAAAAAACAACAACTAAAAAAAGCACATGGATAGTCACTAATATTAGTATTTGTGAAAAAATCTTTAAGGTTGGAAGCGAGTCCGGGATAGTAGAAACATGAACTAAGAAAAGTGCAGAGCTCTGCAGTATTTTCGGCACTTCCCCCCCACTCAGTTCTGCTAAGGACAGCTATCATTTTAAGAGTTCTTGGTCTTGCACTTGGTCTACACTTAGCTTCTCATCACCACATGCAGCAGTTTCAAAGGTTTGATAAAGCAGTAAGGCATACAGCCGTCAAACTAAAACTTGGTAGAGCTTTGCTAAGGACTGAGGTATCTTGAGGGGGTGGGGGCTTATGGCAGTCCAAGCACTACATCCTGTATTTTTTCATTCAGTTTTAAAACAAACATTTATGAGTTAAAAATCAAAGCAGAGCATGTCAATATTAGAAAGAAGCTTCTGCATTCAAGTAATGACACCTTTTGGAAAAGGGACACAGTATGAACTACTTTATGCTACTGTTATATTAAGCCATGAAGAGGAATACTGGGCATTTTCATGGTAACATGAACAAATCCATTCTCACTTTTTTGACTTACAATTTCCCTCACTAGAGAAGAGAAAGAAGAATAAACAAAGTTACCTAAGGGCAAAAATTTGGTTTGGAAAATTCAGAAGCAACTGCATTTTCACGCAGAAAAGAAAGCCATCCCATCCTTAATTTTTCTATTTCACTAGGACTCTGAACACCTTAAACTATGCGATTCACTAGCAAGGCAAGAGAGCAGTACTGCAAGCCACTCAGAACATGCTCCTGCTTAGTTGATTCAGATAAAGTCTGTCCAAGCATTTGGAAGGAATTTTAGTACTTACTACTAAATGCAATATATTAATATGCCTTTTCTTTACAGTTCAATGATCATTTATAATGTTCAATAGAAAGTCATACTACATGGTACTCCAGTATGCATGTGAGTTACAATTGATGTGAGCAGTCAACTGAAGCTAACAGAGTACATCTTCTAAAGGATTTGGCCCTTGCGATGCATTACAGCTTCGAATTTTAAAACTAGACTATTAAATTCCAGCAAATGGGTTGTTAAGGTGAATGCATGAAATATAATCAGGATTAGATACCTGGTTTATTTCGCGTGGGTTTTTTTTTTTTTTGGACGGCTGGACAGTAAATGCATATGTATGTATCCTTGGTAGCATCTAGCTATTGAAAAGAAAAACACCTAGTCTCCTTCTAACTTCTGATCCCCACACAAAGTCCTTTGAAAATGCTACTTGCACTTGTATGTGTAAGCAGACTCAGTGCAAGAAAAAAAAAAAAAGAAAAAAAGAAAAAAGAAACAACATTATATTCCTCTACAATAATTTACGTTGTTTAAGCCAGTGGCCATACCAGTCTAAAAATTATTGCATTCCATAAAACATCATTTTTTGAGATAATCTGCCATCACAAGCTACAATTTTTTTTTTTTTTTTTTTCTGACACAGTATTATTAACTTTTAACAATTTTGGAAGCAGAATGCTTTGCACAACGTCTGTCAGGGTTACCATACCTTCTAGACCAAGGTAGAAAAGTAATCCGAGAAGTAATCAGGTTTCTTGAAGCACAAAATTAAAAGTTTCCTTAGAATCGACTGCTGCAGTGGGATGTAGTTTCTTCGCACACACAGTTTCTAACTACACGCATCTTCTTGAATAACGACTACAGAGCGAAACCGTCCCTTCACTGAGAGGGTCACTTTGCGGAGCAGGGTGAAAGAAAACCTCCAGCTGTGACAGGCTGTATCGCGAGGAAAACTTCTGGCGGCACCGCTATTCGGAAGTCAGCAACTTCTCTAGCGCCGTTCCCCTGAAGTGCACAGGGGCTGCTAATTTTGCAAGTTCCTAATGGCTTTTACAACTTCTATACCTGCCTCTCCTCTGCAAATTACAGACGCAAGCAGCTTGAACTCGGTCTTTGAATGAACCGAAGTGCTGTAACTGACTCAAGGAGGCGAAAACAGACCGGTCCGCACCTGCTTC
>NW_010134522.1:13381-13688 GCF_000699245.1 Pterocles gutturalis
CCCCGTGGGGCCCCGCCCCCCCCCCCCCCGCCACTTCCCTCCCCTTCGAATCAATGAACACCCCTTCCCGGCCACCTCCTTATGGCTACTGAGCTCAGAAATTGTACGTGAGCGCTCCAAAACGCCTGATCATACCCCAACTGCGGAGCAATGTTTCCAAATTAAAAAAAAAAAAAAGGCAAAAATGCAGGTGGAACGGGGAGGATGGGATGGGATGGGATGGGATGGGATGGGATGGGATGGGATAACCCGTCTGTTGGGCTCCGCAGGCTCCCCCTTTACACTCCCGGCAACTTCTCCCCGGCAG
>NW_010134523.1:0-4917 GCF_000699245.1 Pterocles gutturalis
ATTGGTCAGAGGGCTGGAGCACCACCCCTGTGACGACAGGCTGAGAAAGTTGGGGTTGTTCAGCCTGGAGAAAAGAAGGCTCTGAGGAGACTTAATAGCAGCCTTGCAGTACCTGAAGGGGGCCTACAGGAGAGATTGGGAAACACTATTTGTCAGGGAGTGTAGTGAGAGGACAAGGGGTAGTGGTTATAAGCTGAAAGAGGGTAGATTTAGACTAGACATTAGAAAGAACTTTTTCACTGTGAGGATGGTGAGGCACTGGAGCAGGTTGCCCAGGGAAGCTGTGGATGCCCCATCCCTGGAGGTGTTCAATGCCAGACTGGATGAGGCTTTGAGCAACCTGGTTTAGTGGAGGGTGTCCCTGCACATGGCAGGAGGGTTGGAACTCGATGATCTTTAAGGTCCTTTCCAACCCAAACCATTCTATGATTCTACAATTCTATGATTCTGTGAAAAATGCTGTGTGATCAAAACAATTTTGTTGTCTGACATGATACTCAAGCTTCCTTCAGCTTATTCTAGATGGTCTCCAATATATTGTATTTCTTTCAAAGAAATAATAAAACCCCAGAAATATATATGCTATGTTCATCCTTTATATGCTATGTTCATCCATTATGACAGTTTGAATTCAAAATTCACATTGTTATCTTCTTTGGCTCTGGAATATTTGTCCAAAAGACTTAAGCTGCCTATAGAGTATCTTATCTCTGCAGAGGCAGGATACATCAGAAGAACAGAATTACTGACAGCTTTTTTTTAGTTCCCAGTAACTAGAGAAATCCAGGACCCAGTAATGAATTTCAGTCTTGCATGTTTGACTTTTACACAGAATCCAGACACACCCAAAATTCAAATCACTGCATCCTTGTGTTAGAACTGTAAGTAAATTTATCTTTATTTGCTAGTTAAACTGCTTTACAATTAAAGGTTTTGTAAAGGACTACTCATGCAGTTTTACAGAAAATTGCTGCTGCTTGTCAAGGCCTTGTAACATCTCAGAGCATTTCAGTTGTTGACTCTTAGTCCTACCCCTTGCTGATAAGAAGAAGCGAAGAATGCACCGAAGGCTTTACGCCCCTTACTAGCAAAGGACTTACTCTTACTCTTACAACAAAGCAGCAAACCTTTGCTGAATAAGGTCACCGCCTCCAGCTCGAAGGTGCCAACAAGGCCAAAGTTAATCCAATACAGGGTCCGCCTGACCACTAACTCAATTGTTTGAAAGGGTTAATGCTACCCTTCCCCCTCTTACACATGTGCAGAAGGATGGTTCTCCCCATGCTAATTAAGGACACACCACTCTTGCTTCCTATGCCAATTGGGGAGACATCTCCATCCCTTCCTATGCTAATTGAAGAAAGTTAGGTGGAAACCTGAGAAGTTTTGTCTATAAAAGGTGAATAAACAGAGAAGGCGGGCTTGTGCCCACCACCTGAGGACTCCTGAGATGCTGAGAGACTGATCGAGCAACCCGCGCCCCCCAAGATCCTGAAGCTCATCTCCAAGGATCCAAAGAGTTGTGAAAACTTTTCTCTCTCTTCTCTCCTTTCCCTTTCTTTTTCTCTTCAAGCATCTCTTGATCTCTCTCTCTTTCTGGCATATATGGCAACACCTTCTATTGTATGCCAGCTCCTTTTGGGGCTTGTCTATCAGGTTTTCCGTAGGTTGTTTGTTTTAGTACTGGTAAGTGATTGCAAGTTTTATGAGCAGTTGCGGGTTAAGTCATTGCAAGTTTTATGAGTGGTTGTGGGTTTCTTAGTACTGTTGGAAATTATGCTGTTGTTATCACATTGCTGTAAGATTTGGTGTTGTTGGCGGCTCGTAGTGTTGTCACAAATTGTCTTCACCAAGTAATTTGTTTTTCTTTTATAATTGTGTTAGGTTCCACATTTTATACCCTACATTTCCCTTTTCCCCTAAACAATTACATAAATTAAAGTTATAAGCCAGTATTCAATTCTTTAGTGTCATCTCACCTTAATTCGCCCCAAGGGAATATACAGAACCTCCATGAACCCCACTCATCCCACCCATGGTGGTTTTATGAGCTGGGTCACGACAAGGTGTTGTTTAACATTCAGCTTAAACCAATATAAACCTATGTTCTCTTGCTTATGACAGCACAAGTATTTCTGCAATCAAAGGGACAGCAACCCAGCTGGCTCAAAACAAATTATTTTTTGTTTCCTTACGTATGAGCTTCCTTGGTTGCCTGACCATGCACCATCATGATCTCTAATGCTGCAGCACAAGACAGGTGATACGAATTTAGGCATGGGGCAAACAGTAAGACTGACTCTGTTAGCATTAGTGACAACTTAGGTAAGCTTAACTGTACCATTAAAGGCCTGACTTCCCACCCTGTGTGAGCTGTGATTCAGTAAATGCTAATTATGAGTCTTTTTAAATTATGTAAAAGTAGATTACCTCTAATACTCTGTACTATAAAATATTCAAATTAATAAGTGAATAGTCTGCTATTTAACTTATATCTAATAAAGCACTCTAAGAAGAGAAAAAATTGTTAATGATTTATATTGTCATTATGATTTAGAAAATCACACTGTCAAATATTTTCATCAAGTTATGTGTCACTTTCCTGGCATCAAAGATTTTCATCAATGTCAAAGAGATGGGAGTTTTTAGTCTGCAAGGCGTGTAAAATAGAAAACACTAGCCATGTTCATAATACATATCATTTTCGTGTAACAGGAAGCACAAAAATACTCCATTCAGCCCGAATTTTTTTGCTGTACAATTTAAATGCATAGGTGTGAATATTCTCTTAGTGGTTATCTGCTATTCTATCATAAACCATCAATCCCTTCCAAAGTAGTCTCATTTAAGCTTTTAAGAGTTGTAAAACTTGCTGAAGTTTTAATTCTTTCACTACTGGCATATAGTTAAACTTTTTCTTATCCAGTTGATACACACCAAAATAAAGCTTCATCAGAAGGGCAGCAAGGGTTTTGTAGGTTTCCTGAAAGCACAGCAGGCATGAACCAGTAGAGCCACTGCACCAACCAGGATTTTCAAGCACCTATCTGATATGAAGTCTTGTTTGCCAGTATTCACTGAGCAGGATCTTCAAGACCATTACCATACAAGACATACTCTTGTCTGAGCATACTGTCATTAAAGCACTGAACAAGCTCCTCATAAAAAGTCTTATTTTTTTTTTTTTCTTCATGGAAAAGTTCTGAGCCCATGCTTGATGATCTTAAATTTCTGTCACTAAGTGGTCCCATCTTGGACCTGATCTATATATATGCATTATCACATGCTCCTTTTCAGTGGTTATACTACTCTAAAGGACAAGCTTTTGTATCTCCATTTTCTCTGTCCTCTGAGCAATCTTCACAAATTCTGCTATTGCCTCCTAGCAACAAAATGAACAAGGTTATGAAACACAAAATCGACACAAACTCTTCAACACGGATTTCCCTTCTGAAAAGCAGATCTTGGTCCTAATAATTACAAAGGCCAAGATTCATACCTGCAGCATGTGATTTCAATGAAGTGACATTTGTTGACTTGGTTTCCTTCTATGATGATAAGCATGAGCAGTCAAAATAATCCAGCTCTTACAAATGCAAGAATGATACAGTGAATTTCTGTAGGCAGATCAGACGCCTGTATCACTTGTCATCACCGCAGAGAGTGACAATTGAGCGCTGTATCTTGCTGACATTGGCAATGTGGTCATGGAACAGACATGGTCATGTTGACAAGCATGTGATTGCTTGAGATGCAGTTAGCACACTGTTAAGAAAAAGCTACAGAAGTCAATCCTCTCCCTGTTGCCTCCAGCAGAGAGGAGACTGGGAGACAATTTCCTCCCCATCATTCACACATTTCTCCTCACAGCAGAAAGAGATGAAAGAGCTAAGGAGCTAATTAGTAATTGACTGAAGAAATGCAACATCACCAACAGAAAAGCCAAGATACAATGTCAGGATATTATCATAACTACTTAGCAATTCCTGTTTAATGCCATTTGATAATGAACTGTCTGAGGACCACTGGAGTTGAAGACAGTTGCAGTACTTGACACCACACATTTCTACTAGGACTTGTTTCCAATACCGTGGTAGAGGAGAGCACTACACTTATTATTAAATCTTTGCATGACAGAGAACAATATTTTCTCAAAAATCTCAGTATGGTTTGTTATTAATGAGGAAAATTAAAATTCTGTAACAATAAGGCTCATGTGTCCTCTCTCTTTTACAACTTTTAAAAGCATTAGTAAACATCATTCAAATACTACAGAAAAACAACCATAACAAAGATATTATGGCCTTCGAGAATTAATAAAAATGGGCAATCAAGTAGAAGACAGACATCTGATTAATGCCCTTCTGACGGAGAAGTTTCACAGTTAGCTTAACTCCTATTTAGAGATATAACGTTTCCCAAGGGAAAGGTAGGCTAATAAATGCCACCACTGTGGAAAATGGTGCTTGTCCTTTATTAAATCACAGCAAATCAAAAAAGAAGGATCAAAATGATAGGAAACTAAGCTTTCTTTGTTCTGCTGCCAATAGAACAGCCTCTCTTTTTCCTTCTGCCTTTCCCTTTTTGCTTTCAAACTAACACTCTAAAATGCTTAACTGTAGGACACCATGTTACAAAATTCTTCCTTCATGCGTCTACCACAGGAATTGTCGGGCCATCCTCAACAGAACTGTATAGAACACAGTGTGCTGTGTGCTAAAATCTTTTTTTTGTTTTTCTTTCTAAATTGTGATATGAAGTAGTGGAATAATGCAACCAAGTATTGTGCCTCCCTGCAATATAGATAATGTATTGCAAGGGACATACAAACTTGTTACAATATTACAGCATGTAAAAAAGTATCTTTTTTTCTGGGTTTTGGGGGTTTTTTTTTCATAGAATCATAGAATCATTAAG
>NW_010134524.1:0-37506 GCF_000699245.1 Pterocles gutturalis
CATTCTGTGATTCTGTGATTCTGTGATTCGCTTTGGAAAGTGTCCTCACATCTTCAGCATTTTTTTACAGTATTCTGCTGGTTCAGTATTCTGCAGGTGTTACCCTGCTGTTCTTCAGCTCTTTTTTTTTTTTTTTTTTTTTAAAAAACAAAATTGATTTTTTTCCCTCAGGGGGGAAGAGCAAACTGCATTTATTTCCTCAGCGTGGAAGCTACTCTCCAGATCTCTCTAGGGAGAGAGAGAAGAAAATCCACTTCCATAATTACATTTCAACCACAAAAACAAGGCACTACTAGGTGTGAGGAGAAGGGTCACATCATCCTTGAAATCTCTGTTCTAGTAACTGAGGAGAATGAAGTAAAGTCCATATGGGTTTTTTTTCTTGGATAGGATCCTCTTCTTCTCTGAAAATAAGTGTTTCAGGTCCAGCTCCTTCAGATACATCTTCTAGTCCCCCATCCATTGCCCAGTCAACTCACATTATAGGAGGGAGCACTGGGGCAGATTTTAGCTTTATCTTGACAACCCTCTGCCCCAGGGACTCTTCTAGCTCATTCTTAAACCATTCTAATCCCAGCACCTATGTTTTCTCTTGGCTTCCTCCCTTCTATTGCCTGGGTTAACAACTTCACCGTGGGCTACCAGCTCCCAACATAAGAGATCATGTTTTCCTTAGTCTGCAGGCCAGATTCTGATCTCAGTCATGATGTTGTAAAGGACAGTACTCATTTAATGAAGGTTAAAGCCCACCCCCTGATTTTCTTAGGCTGTCCTTCCAGTGCTTATGTTCAGCTATTCTGACTGCAGTCCTCCAAAGAGAGAATTCCCTCAATGTCAGAGTTGAAGGCTACCACCACATTGCAGGCATGGGCTCTCAAACAAATTCCTATTTAAAGGAGAAAGATACATTTACTGCTGAAGTTTAACCATATTTTAGCTGTGACAGAAGTTAGAAGTGAATACTCTGTAAAAGTTTGTACAGCAAGAAGTTCTGTGTATCCCCGGCATAAACCAGATTCATAAAAAATTGGTAAGAATTAAGAGTTTTCAGTATTTAACCTCCCAGGTCTTTTCTTTATGGAACATTTATAGTGGTACAATTGAGTTCTGTGACATGAACATCTCAAAAATACACCTGTCAAACTAATTTCCATTTCAGAAATATTTGCTAGGGTCAAATGCACATGACACTTAAGATTTTGCTGTCAAGCTGATTCAAACACTGGGAGAGTTGAGAAGCAGTTTTTAACATTGTATTTTATTTTTTATTATAGCATTGCATTTTAATTTAGGTTTTTCTTCTTAAAATCAGACTTTGTACACCTTCAGCCTGTATTCAAGTTTGTAGTTTCTCTTTAGGTGTCTGTTTCCTCCAGAAAGAGTGAAACTGAGGAGAAAAGCTGAGTGCAATGGCTGGATTGGGTTACAACCTACTCATCAATAGATTGTACTGCTCAGGTACAACGAGAATGAGAGTGAAGAGTTGCACACAATATGGACTAGCAACTCTTTCATTTAGTTAAAATCACTTTCCTGAAAATGCTCTTCCAGTATAAGAAGGCTGAAAAAAGTTTTATTTTTAGTCTTGAGAAAAATTAAACTCCTAATAGCTACCGACAGGAAAATAGAGGATTCCAGTCACATATGAAATTACTTGTGACACAAGATATCTTGCTCTCCAGATGATAATAGAATAAATGAGAATCTATCCATGCCCACAGCTGGATTTGTCTATGAACCTCATTGAAAGTACAAGTACATTCCTTATCTCTCAGAAAAAGATTTAAACGCTCTTGCTGCCCTGAACTTTTTAAATACTTCTATTACTAAATATAAAAACTGTTTTTACCATTTTTATAATACTTTCCTTTTTTACTTTCTTTTTTAAAAATAGATACAGCATAAGATGGAAGACCCCTCACTTGAAGATTTTAGAGTTAATGGATGTGATTTGCCACTTTGCTGCAAATAGTCAAATCATCCCTCCATGCAGGGTCTGGAGAACAGCTGATTTCATCTTCTCTTACAATAATAGAACCTGACATATTCTGAATACAACTTTTAATAGTCACATTGGAGGTATTAAACGTGCTTGCAGTTGGCAAACTATTACAGTCCGCTAGTAAGCGAAATCTGCAGCCCCACTTGGAAACTACACTTTTGCTAAATGGAAGAAAGCAGCCTGCTGTGCTTGTTGTCTTTTTTCCTTCCTTTCTTTTTAAAGTTTTGCCTTGTTGTCCAATAAAGCTGCTCTGAAGCCAGGCCTTCAAGCCTATGGTGTTCTTTACAGCTCCAGCTGCAATTTTGTGGCAATGTTTCAGCATTGTAGAGGATAAAAACAGTCCTCTGATTCAAGCATGTGGAAAGGAGATACACAACGTAAATCCACAACATATCTACTGCGCACCAAAGGGGGTTGCCACATGATAGCAGCAGTCTGCCAAATCCTCTGAACTTTTGGCATCTAATAATAGGGATGGTACAATAAAAGAAAATCAAGGAAGGAAATTATTAGAGAGCTGGGAAAAGGGTAGGACTGATGTCACTTTTTGCAGGGCAAATTCTTTATCCTGCTTTGTTAGTGCAATGATGATTGGATTGATAAAGATTGATCAGAGTACATCTGCTGGACAACAGCTGCTCTTTATTTGTCTCTGTTCTGTGTATCAAAAAGTATAAAGAGAAGTTTACACTCTTCCTACCCTCCAACCTCTCACCCCAGTCCCAGAGTCTGGAATTGTCTTTTCTACTCTTTTGTTTCAATTAGAAAGGATATGCTCAAGTATCACCTTTGTTCCCACTTCAGAGAGATGGTCTGTAGGACCTGCAGTAACCTCCATCGTGAAAGACAAATTGAGCACAGTAACTCTCAGGGCACTATTGATCCCAAGATAAAAACATGGGAAAAGCACACATGAAAATCTTTGTTGGGTAGCATTTTTTAAATAAGTGAAGGAAAAAATAGTTTATATCGTAAAATATGAGTGTATATAACTAGCTGAGTGATAATTGATTTATAAATACGTATTTACTAATTGACTATTATATTGCTTTATTAACATAATTAATAAAAATTGTCAGACTTAGGCTTATTTTTTTTATATTTTTATGAGGCTTTTCAATAAAATATACCTCTTGGGATGATGAAAGTAACACCACAAAGAAAGGTTTGAATACTTACTCTAAGCAAATCTCATGTCTTTATGAGACTAATCCCAAAATAACATAGCACAGAAAATGATTACTACTGGCACTGACTCAATGTACTTTGCTAAATTCTGCTCTCAGTTTACATGGCTCCGTAGCCCACAAATTCCACGGGAGTCATCTGACTTTTACTGACTTTTTTTAAATTTGAAAACTGTTACATGGAAAGCCAATGATGTCAATGGAATGAGCTCAGACTTATTTAAGTGACGGCGGAGTGTGACATTATAAATAAAAGCTTTCATCATGTTGCATGAAACTATGAGCTCCAATTACCTCAGAACATGTGGCTTAATCTCCTTTATTCATTTGTATTTTTATTTTCCATGTCTTCCCTTCCAGATATTTGTACCGTAATTTTCATGTCCTGCTCTCCATTTAGCTCATTCTTGTAGTCCATTTCCTTTCTATGTCACTCCATTCATGAACATGAGTGTTAATTTTTCCCCCATCCTCCCTTTCTCCTAGTTCAATCTCTTGGGTTTGTTTTCTTGCTTTTTAAAAAAATATTTTTTCACTTTGCCAGGTGAAATGCTTTTTCGCAGAACTCTTCTTTTGTCAAAATGACTGTTTCTGCATCAGTTGCAACATCAGGAGCAAGCATTCCCTCCTGGACCAGAATTATCATTCCACAGAAATCTATTTTGTGACAGTGAAGTTTGAGGCAAGAAAGGAACATCTGCTAGTTGGGAGGGAGGCCTATTATCTATCAAACCACACTAACCAGCCACCCAGCATGTTCTCACACGCTAGTTCTACCAGGACTCATCCAGACCAGTTAAACCCAGTTCTATAATGGAGGCAAACAGCAGATGTGTGTGAACTTCAGTAACTTCACTCTCTTCATTGTTTAGAAATACTTTGAGTTAGCCTTATGCCAGTTATTGCCGTTAGATGAGAGAAAGTCAGATGGAATTCATTTATTTGATTTATCTGCTTACAAATAAAGTCAAAGAAAACTCATTAACTCTAGTATTCTGCTGGTTCTCTGTAAGGGAAAATCTAGATAGCAGCAAGGATATCAACAGGCAGTTGTGAATTATTTATTCCAGAGAGGAAAGAAAATAAAACTATTTTGACAAGAACTTGTGAAAAATAAAATTAATTCCAATGCTGGAGATTGGAAACAAGACTTATGTAATTTAACGGGAAGAATCACTAACTGCACAAAAACACCAGAAAGGGATTCAATATGTGTGCCCTCTTATGGTATATGAGCAAGACCTTATAAAAGCAAAGTAATTATTTGTAAATATTTTGCCATGAACAAAGCTCTGCCCAGTGGAAGATAATTATGAAATAACTTTGCTTACCAGTCAGAGGTGATAGTGCATTTTCAGAAAGCTAGACGTGGATTACCTTTCGCAAGAGGTAAGCTCGTTCCAGCCAGGTAATTCATTCCCACCTTTTCAGCAATTGCATACTAGAAATTGAGAATCTTATTTCAGCAACCGCTCTCCAGTAACGTAATTGGTGTTAGGTCAAGTTTCTGACCTCAGTAAATCAAAGGCACAAAGATTTTACTGATGAATTTGTAAGGTTTCCAAATGTTCAGTATGTAGAGTTGTTCTCAGTCATCAGGGATGTTTTCTGGAGCATTGTGATCTTTCCTGGGAACCTTTAGCAATTCTGCAAGTATTTTTGACATGCATCATATTACAGAATGTTATTGTCATTAAAGTCTGTGGCCATGGCTTACTATTTGTATTTTTCAAGAAGCAGGAGCCCTGCCTGAACCTGTGACTCCCCTCCACCCTGCTATCCATGGTAAGCACCACAAATTCACATGAGAAAACATTGATTTTTCCTCAGAAATCTCCTACTTGAAAAGAAGAGGCAAAAAAAGAACAGAAAGGTACTATGACAATTAAGTTTTACAGATCGAAAGCAGAGATTTTAAGTAGGAGTCTTTTCATCTGAAGTCTTATTTTCAAAAGTCCAATGCTAAAAGTAGGACCATGTCACCTTGGAATCCCTCCATGGCTAATGGAGATAAATAAGCACCATCACAAGGTAATTCATCTGGCCTATTCTGACTGTCTATGTTAGGAGAAAATGAATCTGTGCCTATAACAAGAGCCCAGTTAAGATTAGCAGTCTGTTAGTGACTCATTCAGATTTAAAAGTCTATCTTTTGGAGCCTGTTAGGGCTGAGTACTCTTGTCCCCAGTCACTTGACAGACTGTACAGCAAGTCTAAATCAGAGCCACAAACTGAAAACAGATTTCTGTTGTGTCACACCAAAGCCTCGACTGTGAGGGAAGTCTTTGAATGGCAATTTATAAAACTAAATTATATTCTCTGGGCTATAGAAAGAAAAAGTGAGTATCTAAATCAGCAAGGATGAGGAACTGCTTCCTGATTTATATCTTTCCATTTCAGAAAGCTGCTTTCCTTTTGTCAGGCTGGCATATGCATTGCTTCTTTTGTGCCAAGCAAGAATTTTCAGAGAGTTCAGAACAGAAATGAAAGGTCACAGAAGTATAGTTTGCTTGCACTAAATCTTCAAAGAAAAGAGGTTGCTAATCACCAAGGATGAAGTCTAGCATAGCAGAAACAGTTGAAACAGCTTCTTCAGAGAATGTTTTAACAATCAGACCTTTTTCGGGGGGGGGAAGTAAGCACACAATTGCAACCTTTATCTAATAATCACTACCAGCGGCTGTAATACCACCATTTCCTCAGAGACATGATGTATCAACATTTAAAGGCAATATCAGAGGGACAGAATATTAACATTATTCAAAACTGAGTCTGTTCTTTGATTTTCAACATTTGTAATTTGTTGAAATAATAAATTGTTCATTCTTTCTCTTAAGATAATGCAGTTCTTTCTTTGTTTTGGGGGTTTTTGAGGGTTTGGGGGTTTTTTTTGTTGTGTTTCATATCTGGAACATTTACAAAAAAGAGTTAAATGTGGAAATAGTTCAAAAGTCTTTAAGGCCAGCCAACCTCCCCCTCCCCATCCTTTGCTAAAGCAGGCTGCATGACATACATCAAAGCTTCTGTCAATGAATGTGGTAACTGTTACCCCGCACTCTGCATGCTAAGAGAGCGCTAGATCCAAAAAGGAACTTGGGCACTGAAATATGTTAAAAATTCTTCTCCGTTGCTAAGTTCACCATCACTAGCTTTCGGCATCTGGTCCCCAGAGTGGAATCCGGGGTGGTGAGTTAGGACCTTGGCCCTCCTGGAGGAACATCAAAACACACAACATGGTGCCCCAGTCCCACCGCTACCTGGCTCCCTGGCCCTTAGCCCCAGCCGCACAGTGAACACCCTAGAGCCACCGCTCTGGTGCTTCTGTGCAGGTATTCTATACGTTCCTAAGGTAGGGGAGGGGAGTTAGTCTTTTCTTAAGAATGTGAAAAAAAAGCCATAAGGGGGGTGTTCATGGCCTTCTTTTGTATGGTATCCTGGTGAAGTGTCTTTAAAATTATGGGTTATAGCTTTTCAAGAAGGGTGTTGGAAAATTTCATTTAATTTCTGCTGAACTACAGAAAAAATATTAGGGAATTTATAACTTACTGCTTTATTGTTTATTGTTTTACTGTATTATTTTAAGTTTTTATTTTAAGGATTACAAAATTTAATCGCAATGAAGTAAAATATATAACTGAAAACACAGTAGAAGTAGATTATGATGCTTTATTACTGGCAACAGCTCACTTCCTCTGGAACAGATGACTGAGAAACAATTGTAAATACCAACTGTAAATTTCTTTATACTGGTTAGAAAGCAACTAATTACTTATTATAATAACAACAGCAGCTGAATGCCTTTGTGGAGGGGCAGGAAAAGGGAGTAGAACTCCTTTCTTCTTAAACATTTAGATGTGCACCAAATAATAACAGCTAATTTTAGTTTTCCTGATGAAAGTCAGCAATCAAAGACAATTAGCTCTGCTCAGGCTGGACTGAAATGAAAAAGGGTCAGAGAAGAACAACAAGGATCTTCAAAGACGTTGAACAGCTTTCCTATGGGAAACAACTAAGCAGACAGAAACTTTCAGACTGGACATGACCAGGGATTGATATGGAAGTAGACTACAAAACCCTAAGTGGCCTGGATAAGGTAAATAGAGAATTACTGTTTACTGCTTTTTCTACTACAGAACTATGGGGCCTCAAATGAGAGAGGCAGGCTCACAGCAAACAAGGAGGTCATTCTTCACACACTTGTAGCTGTGCAAAGCTGTAGGACTCGGTGCCACAAGATGTTGTTGCTGATAAAAGTCTCCAAGTGCTCCAGGGAAAGTGAACAAATACAACATATCTAAATTGAGACAAATGAAGAAAAAAGTATCTTTGGCAAGGGATGTCCCTAAGCCACTAATTGTTATGGGACAGCAAAATATTCTAGTTATTACTGCATCCTTAGCTTATTTCTAACCTCCTTGGGCATCTGCTGCTGTTGGAGGTAGGATATTGGGCTAGACGAGCCTGTGGTTTAACTTGCCATGGTTCCTGTGGTTTTGTGGATGAAAGCTGTAAATTGCTCTTGGCAATAAGAACAGAATATAGATCTCCTTTACTGCCCTACAAATGTCTTAGAAGCTAAGTGTGGAGCCTTGTTCACTCTTTCTGGTCTCAAATGTACATTGAGGTTTTGGTCTTGACATCTTGAGTAAGCAAAGATCACAGATGAGTGACTATCTCTAAGCATCTAATTCCACATATGGAAAAGAAGACAGATTTTTAAAAATATCTTGTTCATGTCAGATCTTTTAGTGTCTTGCTAAATAGAGTTTAAGATAAATGCAATGTTTCTAGAGAACCTCATTCCTAAATTGGAAAGAACTTTTAGTGACAGTGAATTCAGGGGTTGGTACTGGGACCGGTGCTATTTAACATCTTTGTCAGCGACATGGACAGTGGGATGGAGTGCACCCTCAGCAAGTTTGCCGATGACACCAAGCTGTGTGGTGTGGTGCACATGCTAGAGGGAAGGGATGCCATCCAGAGGGACCTTGACAGGCTTGAGAGGTGGGTCAATGCAAACCTTGTGAAAGTGAACAAGGCCAAGTGCAAGGTCCTGTATGTGAGTCAAGGCAACACCAAGCACAAATACAGGCTGGGTGGAGAATGGATAGAGAGCAGCCCTGAGGAGAAGGACTTGGTAGATGAAAAACTGAACATGAGTCAGCAGTGTGTGCTCGCAGCCCAGAAGGCCAACTGGATCCTGGGCTGCAGCAAGAGAAGCGTGGCCAGCAGGTTGAGGGAGGTGATTCTCCCCCTCTACTCTGCTCTCGTGAGACCCCGCCTGGAGTACTGCATCCAGCTCTGGGGCCCCCCAACGCAGGAAGGGCATCGAGCTGTTGGAGTTGATGCAGAAGAGGGCCATGAAGATGATCAGAGGGCTGAAGCACCTCCTCTATGAGGACAGGCTGAGAGAGTTGGGGTTGTTAAGCCTAGAGAAGAGAAGGCTCTGGGAAGACCTTATAAGTGGCCTTCTAGTACCTGAAGGGGGCCTAGAGGAGAGATGGGGAGGGGCTTTTTACAAGGGTATGTAGTGACAGGATGAGGGATAATGGATTTAAGCTGGAAGAGGAGAGATTTGGACTAGATATAAGGAAGAAATATTTTCCTGTGAGGGTGGTGAGACACTGGAACAGGTTGCCCAGGGAAGTTGTGGATGCCCCATCCCTGGAGGTGTTCAAGGCCAGGCTGGAGGAGGCTTTGAGCAACCTGGTCTAGTGGAAAGTGTCCCTGCCCATGGCAGGGGTTTGGAACGAGGTGATCTCTAAGGTCCCTTCCAACCCAAACCATTCTATGATTCTATAATTAATGCTATCACCTGCTAGAAAGGCACTCTAAGAACTAATTCAATAGAATCAATAGATTTTCTAAGGCTTAATACTCCAAAGTCACAATGTGATAAAAAGTGGTTTTGTAAGAACTATATTACAGCTGAAAATGTAGTTCCAAAAAGATCATTTAATATAATTTCATCATTAATATTAACTGTTGTTTTAGTCACTAACATAATCAATCACACTAGGGAAAACATAGACATACTAGTTTTGTTTATCATCAAAATTGACTATGCTGGTCATTTAAAAAATTAGTCTGTTTTTCATAATGCTTCTGATACAATTATGAAATGTCTTTATCAAGAACTCTGTGTGACTAGCTTCTGGAATTTTGATTTCTCTTCTGATATAATCTCCTTTCCATACTGCTTTCATAAAATTAAAAACCCAATGAAAAGTCTTAAAGAGCATTAAAGTTTTTGAAACTTTAGAAAGAGAGCTGCAGAAAAAAAATCTAGTGTAATGGAAGACCATTATACGCAAAAGAAAACTTAACTCCAGTGAACTCATTCAAAGTCATTCTGCCTGAGAAAAAAAGACTTTTTTTTTTTTTTTTCCTCTGAAAGAGTGGCTGCCACCAGTTTTCATTGCCTGTTGTAGCACGGGTATATAGGCAGTGTTGCTGATGCTTTTGTTACCAGTTGGTTATTTCTTAACTAAACAAGGTGGAAGCACACCTCATGAAACAACATTCCTATTGTAGCTTAAACAACAAGAAGAAGACAGAGCACATTCCCAGGTGGAAGTCCTGGAAGAGAAAAGCAATCACAGGTACAACACAGGAAAATAGGTGCAGCAGGAGTTCAGGGCACACTTTGGCATCCAAGGCTGATCATGTTCAGAGGAGTTTGCCCTTATTCTCTAAGTCACACACACAAAAAATTTTGCAAATTAGAGATGCTGATTAGGGACAACCCCATAGTTAGTCTCTCAAAAGACATTACACAGATAATCTGAAGAACCTATGCTATGAGAATATATAAATATTCTGAAAATTCATTCTCTTCTTTCATACATTGTGGTGAGAAAGACAATTATGTGCTTTCACACTAGATAAAAAGCTACTTTCTGAAGGCATAAAACTGTCTCCTTTTCAGCATCCTTAATCCATTGACATTTACAGACCAAGGATCCAAGGACAATAAAAAGAAATTATAATGGGACAAAAATAGTGTAGGGTTATTGTAAGTAAACAGATATGGAAGAAAGAACATTAGAAATTTGTGACAAAGGAAATTATTTCAGAGGGAGGATTTTGGAGAGGAAAAAATGTTAAGTCCACTATAACTTACAGATTACTGACATTAGAGCAAAATCAAGGCCTAAGCTAAGAACAATCCTCTCAATTAGAGATAAAGAGCAAGCAGAACTTTCTGCCCCAGTGCTGACATCAGTCTTTGAAACATTCAAAACCGAGATATTGTGGCCTAGCAAAATGGAGTGACAACTTATCCCCTCCTTGCAGATCAAGTTGGGCTCCATCTAAACCGATGTGATACATTAAGTGAAAGGGAGCAATGCTTTGATCTGCTCCCACATCAGAAGACAGCAAAGACAGTGCAAGAGGCTGAACTGGAAATTAATGACAAAAATCAAAGAAGATGGAGTTGTAATGGTCCAGTCCATGTAGCGTCTGAGCTACCAAAATGGTTAGTTTTCATAAGGTCTTGAGGATACAAAAATATATCAGTCTTTGACATCATGAACATAAACGGACTGAAAGTATCTCTCTATCCTTCTGATTTAGAAATCCATTTTCTTCAACAGCTGCCTGCAATATTTGCTCAACATCTCTGCCATCTGATAGTTTTAACCCTGCTGAGATTTTCATGGTTATCTCTAAAAGAATTCTATTTTTATTCTAGTTCCCATTTTTGTTTCTGCTGGAATAATTTGTGTGTGCACATCTTTCAGCAGTTTTTCAAGGCTGCTCTTTCGCATCCATAATTAAATCCAAGACGGCTACAAGAAATGACTCCACAAGCAGGTCATTTTCCACATGTACATTATAGCTCTGTGGGTGGCTGTTTGAAGTACATAGTTGCTTATCTTGCAATCTAGAAATCTCATTCCATGTCCTCAGCAGCAGTGTAATATCCCTACATACCTTTTTAATTTCAGCAACACCAGTCCTCTGCTATGTACTCCTACAACAGGTTTTTCCCGCAGTTTCTAGTTTCAGTAGCATCTCTAGGAACTTGTAAAATGCACAAGCTCAGATGCAAATCTAGCCTTTCAGCGCCAGATCCAAGAATTCAAATTCAGACATAAGAGGACATATTCGTCTTTGTGGTGCCTGTGTTTTTAGACTGCTGGGTTCATACTCATTTCCTTGATGGATGCTAAGATGTGAGGACTTCTTATCAGTTTCACTAACCTATTGCCCTGATAATGGATGTGGTAGGCTGAAACCAAAGCCAAAGGCTAACTTTAGCTACAAAGCAAGACTTTTTTATCAGCTACCTACTACAGCACTGGCAGGAAGATAGTGTCAACAGAGCTTCTATTGAAACATGTCTTTGATTTAGGCTTAGCCCAGGCTCAAAGTGTGCTGATGCCTTGGCACGGTGCCCTGGCAGCCTGGCATTAACTGACTGCCAGGCACTGGAAGTCCACTGCTTTACTTAAAAATAATGTAATCCAATAATGCAGCACCATTTACACTGTCATAAAAATAAGTAGGTTTTTGCACTAGTAAAAAAATCTTGATATGCCATTCCTATTATCTTGTTTTAAGTTTACATGGGAACAGAGCTTACTAGCCTTTAACCTACGCCTACTCCCTCCACATAATAATGGGTTCACATTAAATAAATGCCAAAGAAAACTGACTTCTAACATCTTTCTGATCAGATGATGATTTATTTTTTATTCCTAAGTTTACTTCCTAAGTTTTCTTTTGCATTATTTTGTCTCTTTTTAATCCTTTCTGATGATAAAATAGTCCGTTCCCATCATTGCAGCTAACCAAGTTATCAAACCAGTGACCTGTCCTTATTCTGACTGTTCTCATCCCCTTGCTTTTTTTCCCACGCTAACCATAAGATAATAAATTTTGTTTGTAATTAAATAATTCCTGAGCAATCTTTTTAGCAGGTAACTTCGCTTCCAGAGGAATATCTTATCTTTAAACTACAGGACTGTGTTCACTCTTGCTGCCATCTATTAAGACTATGAATCATGAATCTTTTATTAGTACAGTGGCACTGCTTGACAAAGAGATACACGGGACAAATCCACCCTGGGATAACAAGGAGATGGGAGATCTGGGATTGGATGCTCTCAGGTTGAGGAGGACAAATATGCCAGGTCATTTGTTTGGCTTCTGCAGTTGTATTTTTAAAGAAAGGAATGTCTGATCCACAAGTTTTGAAGAAACCATGTAGGCATCTGACGGCAGAAGTTACACAAAGTATAGTCAATAAATTCCAGCCCAGCACGTGACACTTTACGGGCCCAAATCAGGTACCAAAGTACCAGAATACATGGATCTTTGAAACAACTCTAGTTTTGCCTTTCATGAACCTCATTTTGAGATTCTCAGTTCTCCTCAGGCAGTGTGTAAGGTGCTCTGAGGGCTTGCTCAGGCACATGGGCTCCATGCTAAGAGCCACCCGTCTTAGCATGAGATATTCCTAGGTGAATATCACATTGGCTATGTTAGTTATGAAGCCAGGCCTTATTTTTTCAGTTTTGCTCTAGTTATAATCATATAGAAGTTTCTTTTATTGAAGCACATTAAAATGCAAGAATAGTCAGGTTGTGCAGTCCAGCACTGCTCACTGTCATCTGTATTACTTTTAATAATTAAAAAATGGAATATAGTATCAATTTATTATCAAATTAATGCAAGGCTATCCATCATATAAAAATACACTGTATTAACAAACTAATTTGTCAAGCACCAGTCCAGTCTTGTCCTTATCTTCTAAGGCACATATATTAAGATATGCAGCTTACTCTGTCACCCATTTTTGAATCAGAGGCTTGCTCAGTTGGTCACTGTTTCCTTCTCCTTCAAAAAGTTACAGTGTTGTCTGCAGACCTGACTGAATATGAACCAGAGAACTGACTAAAATCATCGTCTGTCTGCCTGGGGTTCAATATTTTGTCTGCCTTGCCTTGCCATTGCCTTTTGCCCTTTGCCTTTGCCTTGCCTTGTCTTGCCTTCTTCTTTCTTTTCGCTGGTGACTACTGTTATTTTGACTTTCCTCTTCAAAATGACCACCTTACGCAAACCAGAGAGTTTGGGGTTTCAGCTCTTCTTAACATTAAATGGACTGAGGTTTCATGTTGATTCTATATCACATCTTTTCCTCAGTGTGAAGAGAACAGGCTTTCTATTACCTCCAAAACATGAGAAGGAAACACAGGCACTAAAAGATTAAATGCTGGGCACTGAGAAGTATTTAGGAGAGCTGCAGTATTTAGGTCACAGCAGTAATGCTTGGCAACCTGCATCTGCTAAGTTCCAGTCCAAAGCCTTCACTGCAGTTCATCCTTTCTGTTTCTCACAGGAGAACAGGATGGGTTTCAAAGAAGGCTACACCAGGGCAACCTGAGACCCTGCTGCAGGCTGGGTTATAACCTGGTGTCAGCCTTTCAGTGGTTCAGCCACTTGAAATGATTCCTTTCTGGATATTTCAGAAAATCCTTTTGAATGAAAGGTGCTATAGCCCCCAGAAATAAGCAGTGCTGTTGCTGATTTAAAAGAAAATAATTGTGCTGTCAGTGTGTATAGTTATCTGGCTTATTACTTTGAGTTTTGGCCTTCCCTTTCCATTTGTATGAATATCTTTGATCTCGGTTAATACTGTCATTTTGAGATTTAGACAGCTGTAGTGTAAATACAAGGGATGGTATTGTTTTCATAATGATGGGGGTTTCCCCACCTGCTGTTTCATTTTATCTCATAATTCAGTTAAATCAGGTGTTCTTATTTTCTTGAATCATCTTCTGCTTGAGAAAGCCACAATTTGGATCAAAAGAGCACAGACAGAGTATTTTCACCTACAGAATTCTGCATTTAGCTCAAATTGCTCCTGTCAGTCACTTTCATTCATTTATCTCTCTTAATTAAAAGCTCATCTAAACAGATACCGCAGGTGTCTACAAAATTAGCAATCAATGGAAAAATAGAAAAATTTCAGAGTATTTGTTCGATTTATGCCCAGACTGGCAGCAAATGAAAGTCACCATCTTATGACCATGTTTCTTTGTCCGAGATAATGACTATATACATTCAGACAAATTAAACTGTGAACGGAGGGCCACATCATAGCATTCAGCTCCGTCAGCTTTTGTGGACAAATGTGATACTTACACTGATGTCAGTGATGATTAGATAAGGTTCTCACACTATCTCTGAATAACAAAAGCTTGTTCAATCAAAATAAATTTCTCCTTTGGGGCTACTTCTGTAAAGAGAGCATATATGCTAAAGAATTATAGTATCCAGTTGCCTCAGGATCTGTTTTATTTGTTTGTTAAAGCTGTGTGACTACTACCAATGCCAGCATGTAACAAACTTGTACAAAAGAAGCTGCATCAGAAATGTTAAGGTCAAGCATGCAGATTTTGAAAATGCCTCTAAAAGCCATAGTGACAATGTGCTAGGAAATAACTTTAATAATAATGTTATATCCTGTGTTTCCATGGGCCTGCAGTCTCACTCAAGGGACAGAATAGCCATAAACACCAGACAGGCAGCCACGGAAAGTGTCCTTTGATATTCAGCATTCAGTGCACAGCTCTAGGCTCCATACAAGACTTCAAACCCTGCTCTGAAGAGATTTATTGATTTCCTCATGGGCATTTCATTATATTACAGTAACATCCATGTCTCACAAACGATAAATAATTTTTCACAAAAAATTCCAAAAATGAAAGAATCACTTCTCTCCAGATGGAGAAGCAGAAATTAAAAAAAAATTCTCCATCAACTTTAGGTGCCAAATCTGATCCTTACAGTTGAATTTTTGCAAAAAGGAAAGCCAAGGTATCATTACTTTCAGTTTCAGTTCATGGCTCAGCACTTTGCAGATCAGATCCCATGGTCTCAAAGAAGCTTTACTTTAAAGTGAGGACACATTTGTAAAAAGTCTGTGGGTAAATGCCTTGACAAATATTACACAGGAATTCTGTGCTGGAGGCAAGGACAGAATCTAGTCTCACAACACTCAGCTGATGCAATTCCACAATTTACAATTCTGTATTCAACTGCCTGAAACAAAAGACCATTTTTCCTTTCTCTATAGACCCCTCCATCATAAGCAAAGATCACAAGACAAAGCCTCTTTCACCACACCATTCTTAGTCTTCCTCAGAACTCTATCCATCCTTCACATTTTCCTGTGGGAAAAATAATTAATAAAGGGCTGTATAATAACAGAGACACAGAATAAGATTGGATTGAGGTTGCACAGGGAATCTCACTTTCAGTATTTTTCTTCTTGCTGCTGTAATATTCTTATAATGCACTTCCTAGGCAGTAATTTCCTAGGCTTTTAAGAGAAGCATGCACAAACCTCAAAAATTCTTTAACGAGGAATTGCAAAATATGTCTACACTTAACCTCCTTACACACACAGCAAGGTTAAGAGCAGGCTCAAGGCTGGGAAAGCCACACCTACTCTGCCCACATTATTGACTGTGGACTCTCTTGCAGCTTGGCTGAGAACACTAAAACTGCTTAGAAAAAGCCAGCCTCAGGGTATGTGCTAGTGGATGGGGCTGTAAGTGTGTTTGGCTCAGAATATTCCTGACCCACATGAACTGGGTAAAAAAGAGCTTGGCTCCACTCTAAAACACCTAGAATATCCAAACCTTCTCCCTTGGGAAGTCTCTGCAACCAGGTTCATGTAAGGCTTCCAGGCAAGCCTGATTTGCAGAGGCAGTTCTGAAATATCAGGAACACCTCAGCTTTAAAGGAAAGTATTCACTATTTTGTCTTCAGTTTCTCTCTATTCCTCCCAAGTTTTTGCCCTGGGAACTTACCCTTTATCCTTTAAATCATATTATATCTAAAGCCCCGTAAAATAGTCTTTTGCACATTTCCTGCCAATCTCAATACTAAAATGTACCACAATAATCTGGGAAATTTTACTAACCCCTAATTAATCTATTGTGCATGCTAACTGATACAAAAGAAACATCTACGGAATGAAGTTGTGTGATGCACTACTTGTGAACTCCAAGAAGCAGTATACTCATTTCAGAGTCCATTAATACAGATTTGTTTTTATTTTTAACTCTATAACACTGTTTTTAAAAAGATAATTAAGCCATAAAAAGGGAAAAACTGCAGTTAATTGTGCCCATGTTCTGATTCCTATTAGGCACTGTCATGCAAATTGTTATACTTCAGTAGAAGAATAATCTGTGTATAGCTGAGATAAGCAGCTCCATATGAATGTGGGCATCCAACGCAGAGGTTTTGCCATGAGGAGCCAGCAAAAAGTCCTTGAAAAGGCCTTCTGCCACAGATGTACTGGGGAACCAGTAATGGGGCAGAGATTGTCTGAAGTGTACGCGTGCACGTGCATCACTATGTACAGTCTCTACTGGAATCTGATTCATATGAATTGTATCAATCTGATGCTCGAGAAATAAGGAATGCATATCAAATTATTTTCTAGCAAGCACATATCAATGTGCTTTTTAAAACACAGAACATGAGGAATGTGAGACTTCACTATTTTTACAGTTTCTCTTCCGTACACATCTCTCCGGAAAGCAGCATTCTTCTGACTGAACACCTTGTTTCAGTGCACTTTGTGCCTACGTGGGTCTCTTGTAACCTTTGTGGTTAGACTCTGTGGCATGTAAAATCAAATGCACTTCCCACACACATACTTTTGGTGAATTTGTCTGTCTGGCTCTGATTTTACCTCAGCATTCCTACACAGCCACATGATGGTCTTTCATCAAGAACCTCAGCACAATATGCTGTTTTATTCTGTACTCACTCTTTAAAAATATGACAGTCTGGAAAGCTCCTGTTTAATGCCTAAAAGCAGTTTAAATCCTAGAATCAAATTTCTTGTGATGGTTTTACCCTGGATGGACGATTATGCTGATAATAGACTGAATTATGAATTGTTTCACCTGCGCAATTTGTCTGTCTGAAAACAGGAATGTTAGAAGACACAGCAAATTGCTTGTCTATTAAAATGGGGAACATAAAAGGGACTGGTAAATATCAGTGTTTCAGAAGACAGCTGAAGTTCTGACAGTAGAAATGCTCATCAGTTCTTTTCTTGTATCCTTTCTCAGCATTATAACATTGGAAGAAAATTATGTTAAAAAGTAAAGATTACATATGACAAAAGGAAGATCTTTGATACAATATTTTTACAATTCTTTCCTGATGTTAGCTTAAGAGACCACAGCATAAAACACAGTTGTCCCACTCAGTAAGGGATTTACCTTCCACATCTGCCTTGCTTTAACACATGAGTCAGGAGGGAGAAGTTTTCAAAGGACGAAAAGTTTTCACATTCACCTGATTCTAATTTTTCAATTCATTAGAATATTTTATATTCTGAACAGTGCCACTTTTTACTACATTTTCAGCATAGCACTTCATCTGTTTGCTCAACTAAATTTTAAAAGCACTAAAGACAAACCTGTCCTTTGAAGATGACAAATCACTTCACAGTTCCCAAGCAGAATCAACATCAAAAAGGTCCTCAGAGAAAAAGTATCAGCTGTAGGCCAGCTGCTTTGCCCAAGTCAATATACCAGCCTTCTACAAGCTTACTTTTTCTTATGTTTGTTAATGTCTTTGTTGTGTTAATTCAAGTAGGACAAGCTCTGGGCATTGCTGGGTCTTCCCTTGCTCTGTCTGACACCCTCGAGCCTGTACTGGAGAGCTCTCAAGGGTTGAAGGGCTGAGCTCAGTAAGAAAATGAGGCAGTGACTTTCTGAACTTACGCCCCTACAGTGAAACCGAACCTCTGTCCTGCAGTTTTACTTTACACAGCCCTTTCCATACTGGCAAGATGGGAAAGGGATACCAGCACAACTACGCACAGCAGAATGGCAGTCCTAGGGCAGGGGCAGGCAGGGGTGGACGTTGAAGGAGTATGGCAGGTTCTCTGACTGGAATGGTTAACATTAAAAGGTCACATTTTTAGCTTAGTAGGTCACGAGTTATTTGCTGCTCCTATGATGAAGACACTTCTCAGCATGTAAGAGAGAGGAAAGGCTTTAAATGGAAGGTGAAATACAGAAGTCAGGGTTAACTAAAAAAGTAAAACACCACAAAAATGCATGATGGGAGGAGGACAGAAAGGGGAAGGTTGTAATATAACATTTTTCTCCTATTATACAACTAAAAAGTACTAAAAAGCAGCTATAAATTAACAGCAGGACACAACCTTTCGCTTCTTTTGAAAACAAGTGTCATAAAATAAAACCTTAGGGTTGATTTGAAGATGGGAATAGTATAATCACACTGGGGCTGCACTTGCAGTGACATAGACCAAAATAATGCTTTTCCTCCATTAGGTTGTATTTATTTTACACTGCCATTTAATCAGCATGTTCCTTGACAGCCCACACCCCACTGTACTATATATTCCCTGCAGTATCCTGTCAGTCAAGCTGACAAGGATCTGACCCCAGAGCCTGATTGCAGCCAGTTGCTCCTGTGCCCACAAGAGTGTACTTCCAGACTTGCATAGTCACTCACCCTTCCGTGCCACAGCTGCAAAACCATCTCTTATCTCATATGTTTTGGAATAGGGGTAAATGCCTGCATAAATTGCAAGGTAGTATCAGATCAAGCCCATAAGTACGTTTTTTTAAGACCTGTTGATTTAATTACTCTACTCTACCCCAGCTTTTAACAGAACTGCTATTTCAGAAACTGTTTTCCTTCTTTCAAGCAAAGGCAATAGTGCAACAGTACAAGTTTTCAAGGCCAGGTTGGATGAGGCTTTGAGCAACCTGGTCTAGTGGAGGGTGTCCCTGCCCATGGCAGGGGGGTTGGAACTTGATGATCTTTAAGGTCCTTTACAACCCAAACCATTCTGTGATTCTATGAGTTTATTCTAAGTCATGCTCTGAACTGATGCATGTGTACAGAGAAATACTGAGTGAAACGGGCCTATGTCCATGTACACAAGCAGATCTAATTGTTTGACTCTGTCTTACTCCTCCCATATTATTCTTTTATCCATATCATTCTTTTACAAGCACTGCTTCCTTCTCAGACCACTTCTCTCTCCATTCCTGCCTTTCCCAATGCCACTCCGCAGCGTACCAATCTTATCAATAGTCCCTTTTGACATAGCAGTCATCCCAGCCTTCAAATGCATCTGCTCTTCACACTTCTCTTAGACCACTTGTTGAAAGCATCCACCCCATCAGTTTCTTTCTCATTTAGAAAATGATCTTATGCTGTTTTACACACCCTGAGATATACTTCCCCAGCTTGGCTGTGAAAGGCTGTCTGAGTAAAAGAGAGGTGGAAGATTCTCAGTCTCTATGAGACTCTTTTAATTCAATGGAGTATGTTGGGGTTTTCTCCCCTTGGGGAAAACAAGCAGATGAGAGTTCATTTACAGTAGCATTATAGCACATATCATATGTGACTCTGGGAGAATAAGTAATTGGTGGGCTTCTTGAAGCATAGCTAAAATGCCTGAGTGCATGTTTATGTGAAAATATTGTGAAACAGAAAACTACTCTTTGCCTTGGACATGCTGGTAGGAGATAAGCATTATCTGTATCAGGTGTCTAGCCAAAAACTAGGGCTTACAGCTGGTGTGAGATTGTGAACTCTGCCCTGTAGTTTTCTAGGTTTTTTTTTTTTTGAATAACACAGTTTAACAATTTGTGAACCATTTAGCTAACAAGCATTATTTGCAAGGTGAAAAAGAAAGTGGCTTTACAAAGGAAATGTTGGGATTAGTTATATGGTTTGGTTGCAGTGTGTGCTCCGGGGGGCAATTCCACACATTTTGTATGTTGTATCAGACCTTTAGGTATAAATTTAGGATTAAAAAAAAATGCATCCTTAACTGATATAGTTAAGCCCAAACTTACAGGCCAAACTTTGAAAAGTGACGTGTTGATTTATGAGCTTAACTTCATTTTCTATGTGATGTTGGGTATAAATGACACTCCCAAATGTACTACTTAGCATGTGCAAATCCTTGAGGAGTCTGAATTCCTTCATTAGCTCATTTCTGCTGCTAGGCACATATGAACTGAACTAAATATTTCCTTGTTTTCCCATCACAAACCTCTGATGCTCAGAAGCAGGATTTTCATTAGTGACAATCTTTCCCCTGTCTCACCACTAGGACCTGAAACACTGGGCATGGGCATGCAGCCGTGTCAGTCTCTTGTTGCAGAATAACCTGGTGACTACAGCACACAGATTCAAAGTCTTTTCCACCTGAATTAGAACTTGACCTTTTGTCTCCCATATTCAAATTTCAAGAAAATCTTTCTCTTACCTTCAGTTGAAAATGTCATACTTTGACACTGCCTTCATTAAGTTACTTTTACAGACTGTGATGAAATATGGATTCAAATGTCCACTTTGAACTGAGCAGAGTACACATCAAAACCAAGATCTTTCAAAACCCATGCACATTTTAATGAGGGTAAAAAATACTATAAGCCAGCATGCCTTCTTCAGTGTATTTCTCATACCCTCAACTCAACTTCAGATTCCTGGTAACAATAGCATGCATTTTTTGCAGTTATTCAATGATATAGTAGATAACTAAGGTATTTAATTATATAACTGTAAATGACATACTGTATAAAGGGGATGAAGAAATGAGAGGAGGTGCAAGGCTATAAGCAAGAGAACTGTAATGGGCAAATCTCTTACAGGAGAGAAGTAGTGGGCACGTGAAGAATTACGTCCTGCTGGGGAAGAGCTGACATGGCTTCTGTAAAGCTTTGCCTTACAGCCTCCTTGAAGTTCTGTGGGGAGGTTAAGAGCTGCATGAAAACGCCCGCTGCAGTGGAGATGGTACACTTGAGCTCCCAGAAGGCACTTGACAAAGTCCGTCACCAAGCACCTTTAAGCAGTCACTGCATAAACTGGAGGGCCCTGAAATGCAGTTCAGTGTGTGCTTTAAGGGGTGGAGCACAGAGGTGACTGAGACTGATGATGATATTGAGATACTCAGGGTAACAAATATAACAGTAGAGTGTGAAGAATTCCAGAAAATCATTACTATGCTAATGACAGGGGAATTCAATGGCAGATGAAATTTGGAGCGTAGATATATGCAAAGTGACTCACAGACAAAACAATTCCCAACTTCACACATAAAATAATGAGCTTTCACCTGGCTCCGGGGTGAAATCACCACTCTGGGGTGGAATCGTGGGGTTACAATACCTAGTTCCAAGAATACATTGCTTCAATGCCCGGGGAAGAAGGGTGTTTCAAAAAGGAAACCACATTTTAGGAAAGGTACAGGACAAAACATGAGTATGTCAGTGGAGAAATCCAGGGTACAAATATGGAACTGTGTGCAGTTCTAGATCCCTCACCTCCAAAAAGGTATATTAAAAAACAGGAGAAGCTCACAGGAAAAGTATGATAAGCACAGAATAGTTTCCATAGGAGCAGAGACTGCATAGCTGCTCAGTTGTGGTAAGCAACTGATTTAGGGGCTACATACGGGAAGCACACAAAAGGCTGGGTACCAAGAGATTGTATATGGATAAAGTCTTTACTGTCCCTTGTACTGAAATACAAGAGCCAAGGGTCATCGAATGAAGCCAGAAGGAGGCAGTTTAAAAAAATGCAAAAGGTGGATCTTCATACAACAGGTAGCAAACATGGAACTCTGGGTAGAGACTGAACATATTCAAGGGAAGATGAGAAATACTTGAGAAAGAAATCCATTGAGAGGTATTAAATAGCAAAACCACTCGGGCTCAGGAAATTGCCTGAACTGAATATAGTTGGAGGATAAATATCATATATGCTTCCCTTACTTTGCTCTTTCCTATATGTCCACTTATAGGTACTGTTGCACATAGGATCATGTACAAGATGGAGCCTTGATCCAAACCATTGCAGTTGCAGAGCGCTAAATCCAAATCCACTTTAAGTCTATGTATTTGTTTCTATATAATAACAATACAAAAATCACTAAATGGTTCCTTGTGTGCTTTCACAAGTGAATGGTTTGGCCATGTATTATTACAGTTCTTTTTATGAAGAGTTCTGAAATTTGGCTTATGATCTCAACACAGATATCAATGATTTTAGTAGAGACGTGACTAGAGGTGTGAAGGTAAAAAGACAAAGTGCCTTTTGCTGGGGATGGAAGAGGGTATCCTGGGGTTTTATATGCAGGAACATTCTGAAAGATAGAGTGATTTTTTTAAATCAGTAATTTCTAAAGCTAATTAAAAAACTTACTGTTCTAAGCAGGCAGGAGCATTTGTATATAAGTTGAAAATACATTACGGCTGTAATATAAAATTCTGACTTCTGCTAAGCAGAAGTAACTTCAGATGGTGCAAACATCTGACTTGATTGATTTTGCTTTCCTTGCAAACACAACATTCTCAGACAATATCTAAATGATCAAGCTTTTTCATATGACAGAAACAGATGAACATGCTGGAGTATTGAGGCTCCTGTACCTACACAATATGCAGTTCAGTGGTTTTACTTTGGGCTAAATGTTGTTTAGGCTCCACAACAGAACTCACCCATATATAGGGTTTGAAGCTGTCCAAATGACCAACCTCCTGTTTGGATCCTTGTTCCTCCATTTGGACACACAGTGTGCTCTGAAAGAAGCTGGAATTCACTTTCTGGTTTAATTTCCTCTAAAAGGAATCTAGAGATGAACCAATAGGCTGCAAGGCATGACTGCAGGCTGAAAGAAAGGAAAGTCTTAATAGTTTCTCAGCTTGTTCCTTTGAGTTTTTATTATGGTCAGAAGTTCTGCAAGAGAAAGGAAAAATAAATTTGTGCTCATCAGCTAGGTGTAAAAGGTCAAATCACCAGCTGACAGGCACTGACACTAAAAGAGGAGTTAATGGAGATCTAATGAGTGAGCTGGGCCAATAATCACACATCTACCTGGCTTCTGAACCACCTTTATGATAGGAATGTAATTTTAAGCCATCTCATTCTGAAAGATCTGAAAATTTGTACATTCTCATTGAGGATAATACTAGTTGTCAAATTTGTAATGAAGGAAAAGTAACAGGATTTCAAAGATTAAGAATATTTGCATTTTTCCCATTCAAATGCCCAATTATATATCATCTCTGCTGAAAAAAATCAATAGGCCTTTGAACTTAAAACCCCTTTTGTTAGAAACAGAATCAGAGACCTGTCTTCATTAATAGTAGCAAAGTGCTTTAAGGCTTATCAGAAAAGGATGGTAGCAATAGAAGTACTTAGTAAGATGAGAGATGACTAAACACATCAGTCTTTTCCTTAAACTCAGATCAGTGCACCATGATTATCTTCTTTTCTAAATACCGACGCACAGATGTTTTGCTTATATATATATTATACTTAGGAAGCTGAGTATTGCACTGATACAAAACTCTCTGAGTTCAACTGTTCACGTACATAATCCTGCAAAATAGCTGCTAAGATTAAGAGAGTGAATTACAAATAAATGCCCACTGAAATAAGAAGGATGTTTACCATATAAACACTCAAATACCTAACCTGACTTTTCCATAGCAGAACATTTCTACTATAGGAATTTAACCCATGGACACACATAATTAGCTCTTTCACCTTAAAGTTGCTGAAAGAATGATTTGCTTAAGAAGATTAGTCCCTTTAGTGTTCAATAGAAGTACTGACAAATGAGCCTAAAATGATTATAGGGGAACTCTTTTAACACCATCTCCTGATCCTTTATTTTAAAATAGCATGCCTTTCAGTCAAAAATCTCTTAATCTGACCTTTTGTGTTTTTCTCAAATCAAGGCTCAACTTTTAATACTTTATGTATTCAAATCTTGCGTGTGATGAGATGGTTTTCAAGGCTGTTTTGAGCCACATCAAAGATGACCACAATAAGATTCTCTAAATGGAACTTCAGTGCTAATTTATTTCTTCTGGTCATTGTAACTGCATGCAGCTTCCTGTCTGCACTGGAGCACTTTACCATGTCAGTGGTGACAGGACAACTCTTTTTGAGCTGTGCTGTACCAAAATGACTGGAGTTAAAAATAATTTTCCAGAAGAGGGGTATTTTTAAGGGCAAGTGGAAGACAGAAGAGGTGATTCTGAAAAGCAAGTGGAAGACAGAAGAGGTGATTCTGAAAAGCAACGACAGGCACAAAGCTGTCTCAGATGGGTCATGTCAGGGAAATGGATTTTTCAATCAGTTTGGCTGTATATCATAAACTTGAGGTGTAGAGTAAGCGCTGCAATAGAGGAAGTTGTAAGTCACCCACACTGACTTAGCTCTGTAGCTATTGTTTGCATGACAGTCTGTTATCCTATATAAAAGCTAAGGATCAAATTTTGAATTACTTACACAGATTTACAGAGTAATCCTCTTATTTAAGGCAGTGAATTATCATTGCTACACAGTTTTATACAAGCATTGAAATCATGTGAATTATCTTTCTATATTTCTATTTTTGCCTACTCCTGTAATTCTAGATCTATTTATCAGCCTTGGGAGATTTATCTTACTCAGCTGTTAGCAACAACTGAAAGACTGATGCCATAAACAGAATTCAGTTTATACTATCAATTCTCTCTCAGTAAAAATTAGTAGTTTTCCATTTTAGTTTTAAGTCATACTGCCATCTACAGATTGAATAAACACTTGCAACACTCTGTTTAGGATAACAGGGTAATCCAGGTTGGAAGAGATCTCTGGTCTCTAGTCCAACTGCCTCCACAAAACAGGGTTGCCTCTGAGCTCAGACCGGGTTGCTCAGAGCTTTATCCTGTTGGGTCTTGGCAGCCTCCTCAGATGGAGACTGCACAGCATCTGGGTAGCCTGCTCCACTGCCTGACTGTCCTCACAGGGAAACAATCTGAATCGCTATGCTCATTGTCTCTTGTTCTCCTGCCATGCACCACTGTGAAGAGCCCAGCTCCATCTTCTTGCTAACCTCCCCACAGGTACTGGTGAGCTGCTGTTGGTTCCTCCTCAATCCGTCTCTTCTCCAGGTTGAAGAAGCCCAGTTCCTTCAGCCTCTTCTCAAATGGCAAGTGCTACAGTCCCCAAATAGCCTGGAGGCCCCTCACTCAACTTGCTCCAGTTTTTTGATGTCTGTCTTGTGCTGGGGATGAAAACTGAACGTAGAAGTTAAATGTGGTCTAACAAGTGCTGAAAAATGAGACATAATCCCTTCCCTTGATCTACTGTCTGTGTTCCTGGTAACACATCCCAGGAGGCTGCTGGTCATCTTTGCTGCCAAGGTGCATGGCTGGCCCACATTCAGGTGTTCACTGGGCCCCCAGAGCCATTCCCACAGAGCTATTTCCCAGCCTGTCCCTCCACAGCCTGGGCTGCTGCTGGGGTGTTACCTTCCCAGAGACAGCACTTTGCATTTGTCCTTGCTGAATGTCATAAGGTTCCTCTTGGCCTGTTCCTCCAGCATGTCTTGGTCGCCCTGAATGGCAGCCCAATCATCTGGAGTATTCATTTGTTCCCTTAATTTGATGTCATCTGCAAATTCAATGAGGGTGAACTCCCTCCTCTCCTCCCAGTCACTGACAAACGCAACAAACAGGGTGGGGCCCAGGAGAGACCCCAGTGGTACCCACTCCAGGCAGGGTATCACCCATTAACCATTACTCTCCAAGCCTCATCCAATCACTTTTTTACCCATCTGGTTGTGCACCCATCCAGACCATAATGTCCTAACTTGGCTTCAATAATATTGTGGGACAGTGTCAAAAGCCTTGCTAAAGTAAAGGTAAATTATATTTTCTGCTCTCCCCTTTCCCACAAATTCACTCATTTTATCACAGTCAACTGCTTTTTTTAATTAAAAACATATAAAAGTTTTTTTTTCCAGGGATGGTTCCATTAACTTTTTTTTTTTTTCTCCACCATAAGGCTTTAAAGTAACAGGAATAAAGTCTGTATCCTGTAAGCAATAAAACAGGGTTTTAGTTTTATTATAAATGGTTTTGCAGTTATGTTAATGACTCAGCTCATCTTGATGAGCTTACTTGAATAGGCACTAACAGCTATGCATTACTTAATCCTGGAATCCTTAGCATTAACTTAAGTTGGAGGACTCATCAAATGTCTAGTAAAGTATCAGATGACTTGTCACTATTGACTCAGGACTTTAACCTTTTAACATTTGAACTTGCCTGAACACAAGGAAAACAAAATATTTAGCGAACCTCCATTCAGGAACTTTTAATTTAAATAGCTGTAGGCTGCAAACTTGTAACATTATTGCTTGAACAGCACTTAGTACTAACCATTTAAGAAAAAATGAAATAAAAGATACATTTGTTTGCTGGAAACATTTTTCCAGGATTTAACTTTGTAAGTCAGATGTCTATGCAAATATGAAATTCACACTTGCAGAACATGGTTTCTTTAAGTTCTGTTAAACTTGCCTGGGGTAACATACAGCTCTATCCCAATGATTCCAAGGGCTTGCATTTAGGGTGTCCAACGTTTTTGGAGCATTCCAAAGCGGTTCGGCATTTTATTTTCCTAGTCAGTATGAATCTCAGTCTACAAATTTTTCCTGTTTCTGGCTTGAACCTGTTATTCTCCCTTGTTGACTTGGCTATTACTATTGTATAATATTCCTGCAATCTTTCATTAACTAGAATAAGTCACATTTCATTATTTCTCTCAGACAGACTGTTGCATAACATGAAGGATCAAGGTCAAATGATATATGAAGAGAGACTTTTGATTCATTCACATGGTTGTCTTCAATTTCAATTCCTTTTTCACTGTCTTCCAAAAAATATGACAGATTCTGAACATGTTTCAAAATGGGTCTGTAGCATCCAGGTATATTCAGTTGTAACGGAGACACTCTGAATTTGCACATCTGCAGCTCATCCTTAGAAAGCCTTTCACGGTACCATTGCCCAACTTTATTACTGGGATACTTGATACTATGTCCCACCATTGGAAGAACCACCTTCAATGAAAAAAACAACAAACATATTTGAAATAAAGCCCACTAATTCCCCTGTAAAGAAATGTGATTACAATTTTAAATGTGTCTAAATCTTGTATTTTGGGGTCTGAAATAGTAAAACAGCAGCTTCTCTTGTGAAATAAAGCTGTGCAAGTCAGGTATCTTGGATATAATTAAAGCAGAAAAAATAACCAATGTATCAGGATTCCTAAAACAAACCAGAAATATACTAACATATTTCCCAAGCTTGTTGGGAAAGACACAGAGGCAACTTAAATGTCTTTATTGATGTAAGACTTCACAACTACGCACTCTGAACCTTCAAAAAATTAGAACATCAACTGTTCTTGAATGTTTTTCCCAGTAGACTGAAAAAATTCTCAAAGTATTTACATTCAGCTTCAAGATAAATATTGCCATACTGTAAATGACACTGTACTTATTTCCATTACAAAGTAAATATTCTTTCCTCCTGTTTGTTATGAGAGTGGAGATTAGTTCACATGTGTTTTCTTTAATGTGCCTTCTGGCAAGGAAGAAGACTGCACCAGTTAATCACATTATTTTTAAAATAAAATATTTAAATCAAATAAAGAGATCAACAACTCAGAATTTTTCATACAGACTTACTTGGTTTATAGAGTATTTGTTGGCTGACTCTTCTGGAGCAGTGACTACATGAACCTGAAAAGAAATTGAAGAAGTTGAGAGAAAAACTTTTTAAAAATACCCATACGCTTTATTTTAGGAATTATGCACTGTACTCCCAAAGTCATAAAAGATTCTAGGGTTATTTGACTACTACAAGGACAATAATATATTTCAGGTATGAAAAACAGTAGAGATGCTTAGTAGAAAGTAATCTTTTTACTGGTAAATGGCGTTGCATTAAATATTTACTGATGCTAGCTACTACTAATTAGCAAACTATCACTACAAACTCATACTCTTTGAGTTCAAAGTTAAGTGGGCCAATGCAATCTTGTGCTACACCAGCAAAAGCAAAAACACTAAGAAAAATGTTTTATATTAAATAGAAGTATATCTATATTAAACGCAATAACTCAGTACTGAATTTGATACCTCTGCTTTCCATTTTATTTGATCTATTTATTAACATTCACTGTCAAAACTATTGTTGAAGAAAAATCAAAATGGGAACAGAAGCCACTCTCCAGGGACTGGAGGTTATTCAGTAACCTTCCAAGTGCTCTTGCTTTCAAATTTCTAAGATGCTCACCCAAAATAAATGAGATGCATTCTGCCTATAGACACACCTGTTTATTGTCCAGTAAAACACTGCAAAATTCTCTGTGTTATCTGATGATCTGGAGGAAGAATCATAGAATCATTTAGGTTGTAAGAGACCTTTAAGATCATCAAGTCCAGCCATTAACCTAATGCTGCCAAGTCTACCACTAAACCATGTCCCTAAGTGCCACATCTACATGTCTTTTAAATACATCCAGGGATGGTGACTCAATCACTTCCCAGGGCAGCCTGTTCCAATGCCTGACAACCCTGAAATTAGGTATGTTAACCCTAAAAGATAGCTTCAGAATGGACTGCAGCATGCCAAGACCTGGGACCATCATACACTCCACTGCTGGCTTCAGCTCATTGGCTCATCCATGGCTCCACGGAGAGCACCGAGGCCGTGCTGTGGGCAAGCAGAAGCACTCCCTTGCCCTTTACTACTTTCCCAAGAAGACAGCTGCATTTTTTGAACAGCTGCTAACAGTTGAGACCCACTATCAATCTGTTTTATTTGCCCGAGTAAGGGAAATTCTGCTACACATGCTTTGACTGTGGAGTTGCAATGAGGCGACCAGTTCAGTCAGAGGCCACCTTTCACCATGGGCTTCCATTCATTAATATCTATTCTGGGAAGGTCTGACCTGGAGAGCAAGACTCAGATCTACTCTGACAGATAATACAGGCACACCCAGAGCCCACTCTGAAGGTTTTGCCCAGTCAGATCCTAAGAAGAGCATTATATACCACACAGGCTAAATTCTTACATATATCAATTCTGACACTCTGTTCCTTCTTCTCACTTGAATAAAATAAACAGTAAGAACAGGTGAAAGCTGCTAATATACATCTAGCATATACACCTATTTATGGTAAATAAAAAAAAGCTACATCGCTTTTTTCACCTTTGTCACTGCTCAATATTTTAATAAATGAACCAAAATAAAAGCATTAGAGTATGTCTGAGTATGTATTCAGATGCATTAAGCTTTGGTTTTTTTTTTTTTACAAGAACTATTTTGAGAAGACTCACCTTGTCGTTCAGGGAAATGGTTTCATCATTTTCTTCTGAGAAGACAAGATCACCTTCAACAACTTTTGAACCATAGATCTTCAGTCTATACGATGCTGCTTCATTCCAAATTTTACTGCAATAAGCATGGACATAGAATATGCGCATGGAATGAGGAATACTGAGCCATCCTTTGGTACAACCTTCATGATTTACACCATAGCGATTTAAAGCTCGTAGCAACATCTTCTCTCTCACTTTAAATTCTGGCAGCATTGCGAGTGCACCCTTTGCATCTTCTGATACAAACAAAAATAACCATATAAGTAATCCCTGGTTTTTCAAATGTTACCTGTCAGGAAAAAATATACTTAAGAAGATTAAATAATCAGGTAGGGAAAAACTGTGTCAGTTTAAGCTCTTTACGCTGACTTTTAGGTTATCATTCCCTTTCCTTCAACGTGGCACATTAGACAAATTTAATCTTAGATGCCTATCAACATGGTTCCATGAATTCTATTCTGTTTCAGGTAGTACAAATTAAACTAGCTGTCAGTCAGTTATTCAGCCTAGTTTGCATTTTTTTTTTTTTTTAAGAAACTTACTTCATCACTACAAAGTTTTTTTAGATTAGGTAACTGAAAGTAAAAAACCAAGCTACAAAAGAACATGAAACCTCTACTTTGCATCATTTGAGAACATATATTTCATAGGGGGCAAAAAACATGTCTTTATTTTACAGGTACAATTTGCATGGGCCACTGGGAAGTTTGAACCTCAACAAAGAAGAAAAGATATTTAATCAGATTTGTACTACATTATATAATATTGTATATTTAAATTTGTATGGTTTACGTATTTTCTCATTACAAGTTATTATCTGGCTAAAACTGCTTTAAGAAAATTATCTTAGTCTTTTCCAGTATTATGCTATATTGCATTTTTTTTCTATACTATCTTGCACCTGAAGTACATTAGTTGTCCACTATTTTGTACATTTAGGGCCTCATTCAAATCTGATTTTTAACTGTGCAACTGCACTGAGTTCTGCAGAATAAGCTATTAAGTGGTTTAAAGTAGCAGCAAAATAAAAAGTATCTCTCTGCACAGCAACATCTTATTCCCTCACAATACCGACCCTGAAAAATATATAGACAATTTAACTGGACATACCAGTTTGAAGAAAGTATCTTTTTGCATTGTTTACAGGGTCATCAGTATCTTCAGGTGTGAAGAATAACTTCATAGCTTTCACCTTTAAAGAACAATATTAATAATTTTTTTTGTATTTAAATATAACTATTTGTCAACTAAGCAGACAGTCATGCATCCAATTCTGTGTTAACATATTCTGAACCCTCTCAAAATTATATCAGTTCTTTAAGGTCAAAGTCAAATTCTCCCTTTCACAGAAGATGCCATTAACAGCAAACCAATGTGGTTGTGTTCCTTCTCAGATTAAAGAAAGGTTTTAGTCACACAGAAGACAGAAGACAGCTTTCAAAGCTTTAGGAGAAATCGGACACTCTTCTTTAACACCCAGTCAGAACCCCTCCACTTTGTAATGCCACCATTCTATCCTGAACAAGAAGGTTCCTTCTTTCCCTTTTCCATGTTTCATGCAAAATTTAGACTAAGCAGTTTCCACAGTCTCACATAGAGGGACAGCAATCAATCTTTTTTGTACTAATCTGTATTAGGTTAGATGACACTGTGACAGTGAACACACTACACTAACCTCTGCTACTTGCAGCATCAGCAGAGCCACACAATTTGCTAGCTGTGACATCTGGTTCTTGTGCTCCTCTGTATTGGACTGTGCAAGCACATATTGGCACATTTTGAATATAAATAGTATTTCCTACATGTTTTAAATTAAAAAGTAGCTCAGTTAAGATTAAAGATTTAAATCATTACTCTTGAGGGACTGGTACCTGGTACCAACTGCTAGCATACCAGAATTCAAAATGTCAGATACATCAACAGTAACTTTTATGGGCTGCCCTCAAATCATGATTCCTCTTATATTTGGAGGATAAGCTTTCCTGAGTTTTATCAGAATCAAAAAAAAAGATCAGAAGAAAAGGATACTCAGGTATTCATTTGACTCTGTAGTGTCTGATTCAGTTTTAGACCTGTGCCAAGTACTATACCATATACACTGAAAAGTATACAACTCTTATCTTATGAATTATTACTTAAGAAATAAGCTCTCCTTACTTACATGGGAGCAATCACTCAGAACTAAGAGTTTGGGAAAGTAGCCAAGGAAAAAGTGAAAGCAGTAATCTCTTATATATAGCAGATAAATTACCGTGGTATTGAAAAAGCAAATTCTTTCACATGATCCTATGCAATATCTTGTGACATTTCTAAGAAGTATATAGAACCCCAACAGGAAAAAGAACTTACAAGTTAGGAGGCAATAAGGACCATCAATAAACAGTGTATAATGATTGATTCATTTTAGTGTTCAAACCATGTATGGAATGCAGCCACTTTCCTGCCAAGTGTCATGATGACGATACCAATCATAGACAGAAAAATAACTTCCTGAACTATTGAAAGCTACACCTGTTGCTTAAAAAAGATTTTTTTTTTTGTTTCAATATGAAGATCTTCATGCTTATGTTGTTGTTAAAACTGATCTGGCAACTACTTCCAGCACACATATGGATTTATCTCACAAATGAAATTGTTCACTGGGAAGATCAACTCCAGTGCTAGACATTGCAACAGTAATGTGAAATTAACTTGACAGTAACTACTTAAATTACAAAATGAAAATACCATTTTTTCATTCAGTAAAGCCAATCCTATTTGATCTGTCTGAACATTTTGTCCTTGTCCAAATCGCTGAGGTCCATAGTAGTTTACAAAACCTTTTGTCTAGAATGATAAAGAATAAATATGTTAAAATCACAGAAGTTCCAAGCACAATTAGTAAGACTAAGCATACAACAGACATACATCTACACTTATATCCAAAATGCATACAAACTATTTTTTCATCAGAAATAATACATAACAAAATCGTATCTTATGATTCATTACAATATTTTATCACCTAATTTAGAAACCTCTAAAAAGACAACCACATTCTATCATTGTCTTCACTTTCATAAAACATAGGTAAATTAAACAAAATTATTTCTCTGTAGCTAATTATTACAAATACAACTACAGGCCAAGTCAAAGTAATTGTGCTTTTAATATGTGCCAATTATGAAATCTCTACTCAAGTAAATGCAGCATAGCACAGGTAATGAACAGTAACCACTGGTGGACAATTTTTCTTAAAAATACTACTCTTTCTTTCAGATTAGATCATCTGTATTATTATTATAAGAGTAAAGACCAGAGTGAGCACTTCTGCTACCTGGGATTTTAAGTCTCCTAATGAGTTCTAGGTTATGTGTGGGCAGTAAACTCACAGCCATGTGACCCGATGAGAATATCTTTTTCTAGAAAATAATAAGTATGCATGGAGTAGACAAGCAAAAAACCTGCGGTATTTGTTTTGGAAACTGTTATTCAGTTCAAATTATATAACTTTCTTTGGACATCCTTAGGTCCTGAACATGATTTTGTTTTCATGGAAGATTAAAAATCCGTATTTTGGAATAACATGCAAGATGGTTTTGTCATTCATTGTCTGACCAATAAGCTAAATCTAGTCAAGCAAGACACACAATCATAGGAATTTGTGTTCATTTTCCAAACAGCAAAACAAAAAAAGAGTCGGAGCAGAGAGAGAGAGAGAAAAGCATTAAAGAACCAGTTGAATGCTTTTTCCATAAAAAGTTAACTTCCAAAATACATGCAATGTATTTTGCTTTTGCACATTGGGTAGTTTTCATTCAAGTCTTTATTTCAGATTAATCTTCTTAAAGTAATTTGTATCATGGTTATTACTTAGAGACACAGGGCAAGAAAACTACTGCTGTACAGAACACCTAAATTTTTCTTTTCCATTATTTTCTTTTACTTTTCTCAGTGATTTAAGAATGTTTGATGATAGGGTTTTCTTCAGGGACTATGGATAACAGCCATCAAAATCCACTGAATTTCAGAGGATCTTCTTTCTCTGCTATGGACATTTCACATGTATTTATACCATGAACATATGCAGTTTGTCACCTGAGCAAACATGCATGTTGCTCCCATGATAACCAGTTGATACATAACTATATTCTTTCACACTGTCAACCACCACAGTGAAACACACCACTTAGGCTGGGCTTAGGTCTGGGCAGCAGTAGCTCATCTAGCCATACTCATTTGCTACCAAATTGCCCATCTGTCTTGCTGTACCACTCTGGGGTCTGCAGTCTGTAACAGAGAATGAATTCACTTATGGTTGCTCCCTGGAAGGCAGCTTTACTCCTGTGATTCCTTAAGCAATACAGGAAAGACATAAAATAGCAAAAAGCATCAAAACTGGGAAACAGTGCCATTATTGGGCTATTACAAGCGTTTTCTTTAAAAGTACGTTTGGTTTTTTTTACACCACAGAATTAAAACTCTGTTCATTATTGGCAACCATGGGGCTTTTTTACCTTAACATTTTCCATTGCTTCAGATATTCTCTCTTTCAAATCTGCAGAAGAGTCATGACTGTGGTGTTTGAGATCTCTCACAACTATATCAAAGCTATTGCCCTTCAGCTGACCAAGCCTAAGGTGCTGGCATGCTGAATGTATGTTGTGTATTCTCATGCCTTTTTTTTCCATTTTGCTTCCAATTTCTTTCAACCTGCATAAATAATTGGGAGAAATTATGAACCATCCTCTACTAAAGCTATCCAGCTTCTAATAAATGTCATCTTCACCTTTGCACTAGGATTAAAAACACTTTAAAGAAAAATTATTTAAACCAGATTATTATGAGTAAACCAAATCAAATGCAGAGATGGAAGTCTTAAAATTTAGTTATAGTCGAGGAATACTTTAAAAATGTTTGCTTCATTTGCACTTATATTCTGTAGCTTGACAGATATTGGAATGAAGCAGTTCATTGAACTTTCTCAAGGCAACTGAAATGAATTTTGAAAAACAAGTAATTTACTCTTCAGTCCTAAAAATCTGCTTTTCATTAAAAAAAAAAAAAATAAAAAAAAGAAAAAAAGTAATGTGCTCTGGCAGACTCCAAAACACAATTGCTCTTTCTTAGTCAGCCTTAACAAAAACAAACTTGGTGCACTGATTCTCTGGGTATGCCTATAATTGAAAACACAGATGACAGTTCAAGTATTTGCCCTTTAAAGTATCCAATCAATCTCTTTGTTCTTACGTGCAAGTGATAGTCATTCAAATCAAAGGAAACTTTCAGCATAAGAGCTTACATTCTAAACAATATTTTAATAACTTTATAAATTATTTATAAAAATATTTATTTTCCCTGTTATACGAGTGGCTTGGAAGCATTTAACTATTTTGCTTAATCATTTATACATTAGTGCAAAGTTTCACTAATTATCTCTTGAACAACTGTCCTTACAGCCCAGTTTGCAGTGGAATTTTACTACTGATATATATTTTAGTTAGTGACATGTGATATGTATTAAAACCATAAATTCTACTTTCCTTTATTTGCAAAGTGTACTGTGTTGCTAAGACCAAAAACCACTAGAAAGTTAAAGCTGATGAAGAAATGTTATTGTCTTGACTCCAGCAATTTTTTTACTGTTACTTTGGCAGAACTACCCACTGATCTGGCTACAGAGAGTAATGAAAACGAGGAATGGAAAGGCACATCTTGTATTATTGACACTTTATTCAGAATGTATTTTTTGCCCTCAGGTTTGGTGATATCTTCCTTACTTAGACACATCTTTCTAAACTGGACAATACAACAGAAGTTGATACTTAACACTCAAAGACAGCTTCTGTCCAAAGTATATTTGTAATAATTTACTTTAGTTTTGTAGCCATATAAAGCTTTTAAGTTGTTGTCTGTGGATCACATGACAATATTTTGGCAGTACGTGGAAACCTGTTGTGTCATGTAATATAGGCCTCTTCTTAGTTTCAGCTACTGGATGGTATTTAAGAGATTGTAAAGTGGATCCCATGAGAATGAACTGGAAGTATACTGTCCCAGAAGATACAGTACATCCATATTATGAAAAATACAGGGAAAGGCAAGACTTTTCTTTAAATTACAATACTGGGGGACTTCAGCGCTAAACTGTATATTCCCTAAAGCCACAAAATAGTAAAGTCATTTCCACTGTGCTCAAATACAGAAGACACATCAATAAGAACACTTCATAAGATTGTACCACGTTGATAATTATTAACATACACAAATATGTGCTAAACTTAATGCACCCAGATTGTTCGTACCTCTCAGAAGTCACCTTCTTCACAACCATAGGTTGGTAAGTAATCGCTTTCTTATCTTTGATGCCAGTGTAACTGAAGTCTGAAGGAAGAACACCAAGTTCAGCAGCCAAGATGCCAATTGCTTCTAGTGTTTCCAGATTTTCTTTCTGAAGGGTGAAAGCTGAAAAAATCATCTCAGAATTAATAGGAATTTGCACTTCTAAATCATACAGGTGTTCTGCCATGACAGATGGGAAGGTTCTTCCCTTCAAACTACAATAGCACGGACACTGCAAAAAACAGTCCTCCCACCCCACAAAACTGAAGGAAATGGGAGTTTTTCAGCATTGAAAGAGAAAAATAAAGACATTAAAAAAAAAAACCTTATGGAACAACCATAAGCCCCTGCTGCCTTTAAAAATAGTACCTGATAAAATGCAACACAATTCAGTGAACATATATCGATTTATTGCTAGAAATATTCTCTAGATTGGAAACCAACTTCTTTAAGGAATCAAATCTTTAAGGACCTTACTAACTTGTCCAACATCTAGATGCATCTTCTAAAATCCCCCAGTTACTTTAAAGGGAAAACTAGCACACAGACAATAACACAGAGTTGGTGCTACAACCAGAAGAACTGTAACCATTATCACTAAACAGTTTATGTAAAATCACCAAGCAACTTAATTCATCCATCTCATTCTCCAGTGATGTAACTACACTGCATTAACAATTACTTATTTCAGCATAAACAATGGGTCAGTCAAGCCCATATATAAAATAAAAATGATTCTGAGTCTCAGTTTTACTAAAGAACACCATAGTACCTGACACTTTCACTAAAAATGAAGGACTGATGAAATCTGCCAGCCTCCTCATGAGCCCGTAGCTAATATATTTACCTGTATAAAGATCTTGTTTTTCCTGGAAACCACCAGCAGACCTTTTTCTGGATAAACTTTTTTCTCGAAATCGTACCATTATTGACATATTTGGCTGACCATTGACACCTGTCACAGTAAAAGATTTTGTTTCTAAAAGTTTTCCAAATTTTCTATTGATAAAGTGGTGAACTACTTTTCTGTGCTCTTTGTTTCCATCAGGCTCAAAAGAAAATGTAGAATTTTCTAGCTTAGCATCTAAAAATTTAAAGAAATCATTTGTTTCCTTCTCACTCACTAACTGACAAAGCTCTCTGTAATCAGCATTTCTTTTTACAATAATTTCATTGTCTTTTGTAACAGTGACTAGAAAGGGGAATTTTTGCCTAACAGCACTGTGTAAATCAGCTCGATTTTTCTTGTCCGGTATAGGTCCCAGCGAGAACTCCCCAGTGCTAGAACTGGCCTTATCTTCCAAGTCCCATGCATCCTTCAGATCACAGGCAAACCTATTAAGCAGTTCACTCATGGGTTTGCCTAGTAAGGAATCCAATATACTGGCTTCCTCGAGGCCAGATTTCAGTTCAGGTTCACCCTCCCGCTGGTTTTTGTCAGGGGATGCAGAGCATTTCCCTCCTCCCCAGACCAAGTCACGCTGCGAAGGACTGGGCGCGCCACCAGCACAGCCCTCGGCCTGCAGAGCAGGAGGCTCCGTTCTCAGCTTTTTGGGTCGCTGCTGGCACAGGCTACGTTCTTCTAGCGTCGCTTTACTGGTTTCCTGAAGTGATTCAGCCCGGGTATCCCTCAGTAAGGGTTCGGGCATCTCGATTTCTGTCACTACGAAGTCACTCGGTGAGTTTTTGATAGTTCCGCGGAAGCCGGTGTGCTCGGTCAGGTAACTGAAGG